>NW_026736890.1:0-56295 GCF_949786415.1 Peromyscus eremicus | reverse complement strand
ATTCCACTCCATTTAGGACTGGGAAGCAAACGCTAGCTCGCCTTACAAGAAACACACTCTGCTTTAGAGAAAAGAGCACTCTTCTACTCTACTGTGTTTACTATGGGGTCCAAACAGTGAGCTTGCTCAGAACAAAAGAACTGTGCTTCCTACACACAGGGACCATATCTAGTTCAACTCTGCTTAGGAAACTGACAAGAACAGTAGCTCTCTTCAGTCCAATACACTGTACTTGCTGGGAACAGACGCATGTGCTATTTGCACTGTGTATGCCAATGGGAGCGCAATAGTGACTTTCCTTACCAGAAAACAACTCTTGCTCGTAGGACAAGAAACTGCATGTGATTCCACTCCATTTAGGACTGGGAAACAAATGCTAGCTCGCCTTACAAGAAACACACTCTGCTTTAGAGAAAATAGCACTCTTCTACTCTACTGTTTTTCCTATGGGGTCCAAACAGTGAGCTTGCTCAGAACAAAAGAACTGTGCTTAATACACACACGGACCACATCTAGTTCAACTCTGCTTAGGAAACTGACAAGAACAGTAGCTCATATTCAGTCCAATACACTGTACTTGCTGGGAAAAGACGCGAGTGCTATTTGCCTTGTGTAGGGCAATAGGAGCGCAATAGTGACTTTCCTTACCAGAAAACAACTCTTGTTCGTAGGACCAGAAACTGCATGTGATTCAACTCCATTTAGTACTGGGAAACAAACTCTAGCTCGCTTTACAAGAAACACACTCTGCTTTTGAGAAAAGAGCACTCTTCTACTCTACTGTTTTTCCTATAGTGCCAGAACAGTGAGCTTGCTCAGAACATAAGAACTGTGCTTCCTACACACACGGGCCATATCTAGTTCAACTCTGCTTAGGAAACTGACAAGAACAGTAGCTCCTCTTCAGTCCGATACACTGTACTTGTGGGGAACAGAAGCGAGAGATATTTGCACTGTGTATGGCAATTGGAGCACAATAGTGACTTGTCTTACCAGAAAAAAACTCTTGCTCGTTGGACAAAATACTGCATGTGACTCAACTCCATTTAGGACTGGGAAACAAACGCTAGCTCGACTTCCAAGAAACACACTCTGCTTTTGAGAAAAGAGCACTCTTCTACTCTACTGTGTTTTCTATGTGTTCCGAACAGTGAGCTTGCTCAGAACAAAAAAACTGTGCTTCCTACACACACGGCCATTTCTAGTTCAAGTCTGCTTAGGAACCTGACAAGAACAGTAGATCCTCTTCAGTCCAATACACTGTACTTGCTGGGAACAGACGCCAGTGCTATTTGTCCTGTGTATGTCAATGACAGCGCAATAGTGACTCTTCTTACCAGAAAACAACTCTTGCTCGTAGGACCAGAAACTGAATGTGATTCAACTCCATTTAGGACTGGGAAACAAACTCTAGCTCGCTTTACAAGAAACACACTCTGCTTTTGAGAAAAGAGCACTCTTCTACTCTACTGTGTTTCCTATGGGGTCCGAACAGTGAGCTTGCTCAGAACAAAAGAACTGTGCTTCCTACACACACGGGCCATATCTAGTCCAACTCTGCTTAGGAAACTGACAAGAACACTAGCTCCTTTTCAGTCCAATACACTGTACTTTCGGGGAACAGACGCGAGTGATATTTGCACTGTGTACGGCAATTGGAGCACAATAGTGACTTGTCTTACCAGAAGACAACTCTTGCTCGTAGGACAAAAAACTGCATGTGACTCAACTCCATTTAGGACTGGGAAACAAACGCTAGCTCGACTTCCAAGAAACACACTCTGCTTTTGAGAAAAGAGCACTCTTCTACTCTACTGTGTTTCCTATGTGTTCCGAACAGTGAGCTTCCTCAGAACTAAAAAACTGTGCTTCCTACACACACGGCCATATCTAGTTCAAATCTGCTTTGAACCTGACAAGAAGAGTAGATCCTCTTCAGTCCATTACACTTTACTTGCTGGGAACAGACGCCAGTGCTATTTGTCCTGTGTATGGCAATGGCAGAGCAATAGTGACTCTTCTTACCAGAAAACAACTCTTGCTCGTAAGACTAGAAACTCCATGTGTTTCAACTCCATTTAGAACTGGGAAACAAACGCTAGCTTGCCTTACAAGAAACACACTCTGCTTTAGAGAAAAGAGCACTCTTCTACTCTACTGTGTTTCCTATAGGGCCAGAACAGTGAGCTTGCTCAGAACAAAGAACTGTGCTTCCTACACACACGGGCCATATCTAGTTCAACTCTGCTTAGGAAACTGACAAGAACAGTAGCTCCTCTTCAGTTCCATACACTGTACTTGCTGGGAACAGACGCAAGTGCTATTTGCACTGTGTATGGCAATGGGAGCACAATAGTGACTTTCCTTACCAGAAAACAACTCTTGCTCGTAGGACCAGAAACTGCATGTGATTCCACTCCATTTAGGACTGGGAAGCAAACGCTAGCTCGCCTTACAAGAAACACACTCTGCTTTAGAGAAAAGAGCACTCTTCTACTCTACTGTGTTTACTATGGGGTCCAAACAGTGAGCTTGCTCAGAACAAAAGAACTGTGCTTCCTACACACAGGGACCATATCTAGTTCAACTCTGCTTAGGAAACTGACAAGAACAGTAGCTCCTCTTCAGTCCAATACACTGTACTTGCTGGGAACAGACGCATGTGCTATTTGCACTGTGTATGCCAATGGGATCGCAATAGTGACTTTCCTTACCAGAAAACAACTCTTGCTCGTAGGACAAGAAACTGCATGTGATTCCACTCCATTTAGGACTGGGAAACAAATGCTAGCTCGCCTTACAAGAAACACACTCTGCTTTAGAGAAAATAGCACTCTTCTACTCTACTGTTTTTCCTATGGGGTCCAAACAGTGAGCTTGCTCAGAACAAAAGAACTGTGCTTAATACACACACGGACCACATCTAGTTCAACTCTGCTTAGGAAACTGACAAGAACAGTAGCTCCTATTCAGTCCAATACACTGTACTTGCTGGGAAAAGACGCGAGTGCTATTTGCCTTGTGTAGGGCAATAGGAGCACAATAGTGACTTTCCTTACCAGGAAACAACTCTTGTTCATAGGACCAGAAACTGCATGTGATTCAACTCCATTTAGTACTGGGAAACAAACTCTAGCTCGCTTTACAAGAAACACACTCTGCTTTTGAGAAAAGAGCACTCTTCTACTCTACTGTTTTTCCTATAGTGCCAGAACAGTGAGCTTGCTCAGAACATAAGAACTGTGCTTCCTACACACACGGGCCATATCTAGTTCAACTCTGCTTAGGAAACTGACAAGAACACTAGCTACTCTTCAGTCCGATACACTGTACTTGTGGGGAACAGAAGCGAGTGATATTTGCCCTGTGTATGGCAATTGGAGCACAATAGTGACTTGTCTTACCAGAAAACAACTCTTGCTCGTTGGACAAAAAACTGCATGTGAATCAACTCCATTTAGGACTGGGAAACAAACGCTAGCTCGACTTCCAAGAAACACACTCTGCTTTTGAGAAAAGAGCACTCTTCTACTCTACTGTGTTTCCTATGTGTTCCGAACAGTGAGCTTGCTCAGAACAAAAAAACTGTGCTTCCTACACACACGGCCATATCTAGTTCAAGTCTGCTTAGGAACCTGACAAGAACAGTAGATCCTATTCAGTCCAATACACTGTACTTGCTGGGAAGAGACGCCAGTGCTATTTGTTCCTTGTATGTCAATGACAGCGCAATAGTGACTCTTCTTACCAGAAAACAACTCTTGCTCGTAGGACCAGAAACTGCATGGGATTCAACTCCATTTAGGACTGGGAAACAAACTCTAGCTCGCTTTACAAGAAACACACTCTGCTTTTGAGAAAAGAGCACTCTTCTACTCTACTGTGTTTCCTATAGGGCCAGAACAGTGAGCTTGCTCAGAAAAAAAGAACTGTGCTCCTACACACACGGACCATATCTAGTTCAACTCTGCTTAGGAAACTGACAAGAACAGTAGCTCCTCTTCAGTCCAATACACTGTACTTGCTGGGAACAGACGGGAGGGCTATTTGCACTGTGTATGGCAATGGGAGCACAATAGTGACTTTCCTTACCAGAAAACAACTCTTGCTCGTAGGACCAGAAAGTGCATGTGATTCCACTCCATTTAGGACTGGGAAACAAATGCTAGCTTGCCTTACAAAAACAAACTCTGCTTTAGAGAAAAGAGCACTCTTCTACTCTACTATGTTTCCTATGGGGTCCAAACAGTGAGCTTGCTCAGAACAAAATAACTGTGCTTCCTACACACACGGACCATATCTAGTTCAACTCTGCTTAGGAAACTGACAAGAACAGTAGCTCCTATTCAGTCCAATACACTGTACTTGCTGGGAAAAAACGCGAGAGCTATTTGCCTTGTGTAGGGCAATGGGAGCACAATAGTGACTTTCCTTACCAGAAAACAACTCTTGCTCGTAGGACCAGAAACTGCATGTGATTCAACTCAATTTAGGAGTAGGAAACAAACGCTAGCTCGCCTTACAAAAACACACTCTGCTTTTGAGAAAAGAGCACTCTTCTACTCTACTGTGTTTCCTATGGTGTCCGATCATTGAGCTTGCTCAGAACAAAAGAACTGTGCTTCCTACACACATGGCCATATTTAGTTTATTTCTGCTGAGGAATCTGACAAGAACAGTAGATCCTCTTCAGTCCAATACACTGCACGTGCTGGGAACAGACGCCATTGCTATTTGTCCTGTGTATGGCAATGGCAGCACAATAGTGACTCTTCTTACCATAAAAAAACTCTTGCTCGTAGGACCAGAAACTGCATGTGATTCAACTCCATTTAGGACTGGGAAACAAAAGCTAGCTCACCTTACAGATACACACTCTGCTTTAGAGAAAATAGCTCTCTTCTACTCTACTGTGTTTCCTATAGGGCCAGAACAGTGAGAATGCTCAGAACAAAGAACTGTGCTTCCTACACACGAGCCATATCTAGTTCAACTCTGCTTAGGAAACTGACAGGAACAGTAGCTCCTCTTCAGTCCGATACACTGTACTTGTTGGGAACAGACGCGAGTGCTATTTGCACTGTGTATGGCAATGGGAGCGCAATAGTGACTTTCCTTTCCAGAAATCAACTCTTGCTCGTAGGATCAGAAACTGCATGTGATTCAACTCCATTTAGGACTGGGAAACGAATGCTAGCTCGCCTTACATGAAACACACTCTGCTTTAGAGAAAATAGCACTCTTCTACTCTACTGTGTTTCCTATGGGGTCCAAACAGTGAGCTTGCTCAGAACAAAAGAACTGTGCTTAATACACACACGGACCACATCTAGTTCAACTCTGCTTAGGAAACTGACAAGAACAGTAGCTCCTATTCAGTCCAATAAACTGTACTTGCTGGGAAAAGACGCGAGTGCTATTTGCCTTGTGTAGGGCAAAGGGAGCGCAATAGTGACTTTCCTTACCAGAAAACAACTCTTGTTCATAGGACCAGAAACTGCATGTGATTCAACTCAATTTAGGACTGGGAAACAAACTCTAGCTCGCTTTACAAGAAACACACTCTGCTTTTGAGAAAAGAGCACTCTTCTACTCTACTGTGTTTCCTATAGTGCCAGAACAGTGAGCTTGCTCAGAAAGTAAGAACTGTGCTTCCTACACACACGGGCCATATCTAGTTCAACTCTGCATAGGAAACTGACAAGAACACTAGCTCCTCTTCAGTCCGATACACTGTACTTGTGGGGAACAGAAGCGAGTGATATTTGCACTGTGTACGGCAATTGGAGCACAATAGTGACTTGTCTTACCAGAAAACAACTCTTGCTCATTGGACAAAAAACTGCATGTGACTCAACTCCATTTAGGACTGGGAAACAAACGCTAGCTCGACTTCCAACAAACACACTCTGCTTTTGAGAAAAGAGCACTCTTCTACTCTACTGTGTTTCCTATGTGTTTCGAACAGTGAGCTTGCTCAGAACAAAAAAACTGTGCTTCCTACACACACGGCCATATCTAGTTCAAGTCTGCTTAGGAACCTGACAAGAACAGTAGATCCTATTCAGTCCAATACACTGTACTTGCTGGGAACAGACGCCAGTGCTATTTGTCCTGTGTATGTCAATGACAGCGCAATAGTGACTCTTCTTACCAGAAAACAACTCTTGCTCGTAGGACCAGAAACTGCATGTGATTCAACTCCATTTAGGACTGGGAAACAAACTCTAGCTCGCTTTACAAGAAACACACTCTGCTTTTGAGAAAAGAGCACTCTTCTACACTACTGTGTTTCCTATAGGGCAAGAACAGTGAGCTTGCTCAGAAAAAAAGAACTGTGCTTCCTACACACACGGACCATATCTAGTTCAACTCTGCTTAGGAAACTGAGAAGAACAGTAGCTCCTCTTCAGTCCAATACACTGTACTTGCTGGGAACAGACGGGAGGGCTATTTGCACTGTGTATGGCAATGGGAGCACAACAGTGACTTTCCTTACCAGAAAACAACTCTTGCTCGTAGGACCAGAAACTGCATGTGATTCCACTCCATTTAGGTCTGGGAAACAAATGCTAGCTCGCCTTACAAAAACAAACTCTGCTTTAGAGAAAAGAGCACTCTTCTACTCTACTGTGTTTCCTATGGGGTCCAAACAGTGAGCTTGCTCAGAACAAAATAACTGTGCTTCCTACACACACGGACCATATCTAGTTCAACTCTGCTTAGGAAACTGACAAGAAAAGTAGCTCCTATTCAGTCCAATACACTGTACTTGCTGGGAAAAGACGCGAGTGCTATTTGCCTTGTGTAGGGCAATGGGAACGCAATAGTGACTTTCCTTACCAGAAAACAACTCTTGCTCATAGGACCAGAAACTGCATGTGATTCAACTCAATTTAGGAGTAGGAAACAAACGCTAGCTCGCCTTACAAAAACACACTCTGCTTTTGAGAAAAGAGCACTCTTCTACTCTACTGTGTTTCCGATGGTGTCCGATCATTGAGCTTGCTCAGAACAAAAGAACTGTGCTTCCTACACACATGGCCATATCTAGTTCAATTCTGCTTAGGAACCTGACAAGAACAGTAGATCCTCTTCAGTCCAATACACTGCACGTGCTGGGAACAGACGCCAGTGCTATTTGTCCTGTGTATGGCAATGGCAGCACAATAGTGACTCTTCTTACCATAAAAAAACTCTTGCTCGTAGGACCAGAAACTGCATGTGATTCAAATCCATTTACGCCTGGGAAACAAACTCTAGCTCGCTTTACAAGAAACACACTCTGCTTTTGAGAAAAGAGCACTCTTCTACTCTACTGGGTTTCCTATAGGGCCAGAACAATGAGCTTGCTCAGAATATAAGAACTGTGCTTCCTACACACACGGGCCATATCTAGTTCAACTCTGCTTAGGAAACTGACAAGAACACTAGCTCCTCTTCAGTCCGATACACTGTACTTGTGGGGAACAGACGCGAGTGATATTTCCACTGTGTATGGCAATTGGAGCACAATAGTGACTTGTCTTACCAGAAAACAACTCTTGCTCGTTGGACAAAAAACTGCATGTGACTCAACTCCATTTAGGACTGGGAAAAAAACGCTAGCTCGACTTCCAAGAAACACACTCTGCTTTTGAGAAAAGAGCACTCTTCTACTCTACTGTGTTTCCTATGTGTTCCGAACAGTGAGCTTGCTCAGAACAAAAAAACTGTGCTTCCAACACACACGGCCATATCTAGTTCAAGTCCGCTTAGGAACCTGCCAAGAACAGTAGATCCTCTTCAGTCCAATACACTGTACTTGCTGGGAACAGACGCCAGTGCTATTTGTCTTGTGTATGTCAATGGCAGCACAATAGTGACTCTTCTTACCAGAAAACAACTCTTGCTCGTAGGACCAGAAACTGCATGTGATTCATCTCCATTTAGGACTGGGAAACAAACTCTATCTCGCCTTACAAGAAACACACTCTGCTTTTGAGAAAAGAGCACTCTTCTACTCTTCTGTGTTTCCTATAGGGCCAGAACAGTGAGCTTGCTCAGAAAAAAAGAACTGTGCTTCCTACACACACGGACCATATCTAGTTCAACTCTGCTTAGGAAACTGAGAAGAACAGTAGCTCCTCTTCAGTCCAATACACTGTACTTGCTGGGAACAGACGGGAGGGCTATTTGCACTGAGTATGGCAATGTTAGCGCAATAGTGACTTTCCTTACCAGAAAACAACTCTTGCTCGTAGGACCACAAACTGCATGTGATTCCACTCCATTTAGGACTGGGAAACAAATGCTAGCTCGCCTTACAAAAACACACTCTGCTTTAGAGAAAAGAGCACTCTTTTACTCTACTGTGTTTCCTATGGGATCCAAACAGTGAGCTTGCTCAGAACAAAAGAACTGTGCTTCCTACACATACGGACCATACCTAGTTCAACTCTGCTTAGGAAACTGACAAGAACAGTAGCTCCTATTCACTCCAATACACTGTACTTGCTGGGAAAAGACGCGAGTGCTATTAGCCTTGTGTAGGGTAATGGGAGCGCAATAGTGACTTTCCTTACCAGAAAACAACTCTTGCTCATAGGACCAGAAACTGCATGTGATTCAACTCCATTTAGGACTAGGAAACAAACGCTAGCTCACCTTACAAAAACACACTCTGCTTTTGAGAAAAGAGCACTCTTCTACTCTACTGTGTTTCCTATGGTGTCCGAACAGTGAGCTTGGTCAGCACAAAAGAACTGTGCTTCCTACACACATGGTCATATCTAGTTCAATTCTTCTTAGGAACCTGACAATAACAGTAGATCCTCTTCAGTCCAACACACTGTACTTGCTGGGAACAGACGCCAGTGGTATTTGTCCTGTGTATGGCAATGGCAGCACAATAGTGACTCTTCTTACCATAAAACAACTCTTGCTCGTAGGACCAGAAACTGCATGTGATTCAACTCCATTTAGGACTGGGAAACAAAAGCTAGCTCACCTTAGAGAAACACATACTGCTTTAGAGAAAAGAGCACTCTTCTACTCTACTGTGTTTCCTATAGGGCCAGAACAGTGAGAATCCTCAGAACAAAGAACTGTGCTTACTACACACGAGCCATATCTAGTTCAACTCTGCTTAGGAAACTGACAGGAACAGTAGCTTCTCTTCAGTCCGATACTCTGTACTTGTTGGGAACAGACGCGAGTGCTATTTGCACTGTGTATGGCAATGGGAGCACGATAATGACTTTCCTTTCCAGAAAACAACTCTTGCTCGTAGGACCAGAAACTGCATGTGATTCAACTCCATTTAGGACTGGGAAACAAATGCTAGCTCGCCTTACATGAAACACACTCTGCTTTTGAGAAAAGAGCACTCTTCTACTCTACTGTGTTTCCTATGGGGTCCAAACAGTGAGCTTGCTCAGAACAAAAGAACTGTGCTTCCTACACACACAGGCCATATCTAGTTCAACTCTGCTTAGGAAACTGACAAGAACAGTAGCTCCTCTTCAGTCCCATACACAGTACTTTCGGGGAACAGACGCGAGTGCTATTTGAACTGTGTATGGCAATTGGAGGACAATAGTGACTTGTCTTACCAGAAAACAACTCTGGCTCGTAGGACAAAAAACTGCATGTGACTCAACTCCATTTAGGACTGGGAAACAAACGCTAGCTCGACTTCCAAGAAACACACTCTGCTTTTGAGAAAAGAGCACTCTTCTTCTACTCTACTGTGTTTCCTATGTGTTCCGAACAGTGAGCTTCCTCAGAACAAAAAAACTGTGCTTCCTACACACACGGCCATATCTAGTTCAATTCTGCTTAGGAACCTGACAAGAACAGTAGATCCTCTTCAGTCCAATACACTGTACTTGCTGAGAACAGACGCCAGTGCTATTTGTCCTGTGTAAGGCAATGGCATAGCAATAGTGACTCTTGTTACCATAAAACAACTCTTGCACGTAAGACTAGAAACTGCATGTGATTCAACTCCATTTAGGACTGGGAAACAAACTCTAGCTCGCTTTACAAGAAACACACTCTGCTTTTGAGAAAAGAGCACTCTTCTACTCTACTGTGTTTCCTAAAGGGCCAGAACAATGAGCTTGCTCAGAATAAAGAACTGTGCTTTCTACACACGGGCCATATCTAGTTCAACTCTGCTTAGGAAACTGACAAGAACAGTAGCTCCTCTTCAGTCCGATACACTGTACTTGCAGGGAACAGACGCGAGTGCTATTTACACTGTGTAGGCAATTGGAGCACAATAGTGACTCGCCCTACCAGAAAACAACTCTTGCTCGTAGGACAAAAAACTGCATGTGAGTCAACTCCATTTAGGACTGGGAAACAAACGCTAGCTCGCCTTACAAGAAACACACTCTGCTTTTGAGAAAAGAGCACTCTTCTACTCTACTGTGTTTCCTATGGGGTCCAAACAGTGAGCTTGCTCAGAACAAAAGAACTGTGCTTCCTACACACACGGACCATATCTAGTTCAACTCTGCTTAGGAAACTGACAAGAACAGTAGCTCCTATTCAGTCCAATACACTGTACTTGCTGGGAAAAGACGCGAGTGCTATTTGCTTTGTGTAGGGCAATGGGAGCGCAATAGTGACTTTCCATACCAGAAAACAACTCTTGCTTGTAGGACCAGAAACTGCATGTGATTCAACTCAATTTAGGAGTAGGAAACAAACGCTAGCTCGCCTTACAAAAACACACTCTGCTTTTGAGAAAAGAGCACTCTTCTACTCTACTGTGTTTCCTATGGTGTCCGATCATTGAGCTTGCTCAGAACAAAAGAACTGTGCTTCCTACACACATGGCCATATCTAGTTCAATTCTGCTTAGGAACCTGACAAGAACAGTAGATCCTCTTCAGTCCAATACACTGCACGTGCTGGGAACAGACGCCTGTGCTATTTGTCCTGTGTATGGCAATGGCAGCACAATAGTGACTCTTCTTACCATAAAAAAACTCTTGCTCGTAGGACCAGAAACTGCATATGATTCAACTCCATTTAGGACTGGGAAACAAAAGCTAGCTCACCTTACAGAAACACACTGTGCTTTAGAGAAAAGAGCACTCTTCTACTCTACTGTGTTTCCTATAGGGCCAGAACAGTGAGAATGCTCAGAACAAAGAACTGTGCTTCCTACACACGAGCCATATCTAGTTCAACTCTGCTTAGGAAACTGACAGGAACAGTAGCTGCTCTTCAGTCTGATACACTGTACTTGTTGGGAACAGACGCGAGTGCTATTTGCACTGTGTATGGCAATAGGAGAGCAATAGTGACTTTCCTTTCCAGAAAACAACTCTTGCTCATAGGAACAGAAACTGCATGTGATTCAACTCCATTTAGGACTGGGAACCAAATGCTAGCTCGCCTTACATGAAACACACTCTGCTTTTGAGAAAAGAGCACTCTTCTACTCTACTGTGTTTCCTATGGTGTCCGAACATTGAGCTTGCTCAGAACAAAAGAACTGTGCTTCCTACACACATGGCCATATCTAGTTCAATTCTGCTTAGGAACCTGACAAGAACAGGAGATCTTCTTCAGTCCAATACACTGTACGTGCTGGGAACAGATGCCAGTGCTATTTGTCCTGTGTATGGCAATGGCAGCACAATAGTGACTCTTCTTACCATAAAAAAACTCTTGCTCATAGGACCAGAAACTGCATGTGATTCAACTCCATTTAGGACTGGGAAACAAAAGCTAGCTCACCTTACAGAAACACACTCTGCTTTAGAGAAAATAGCACTCTTCTACTCTACTGTGTTTCCAATAGGGCCAGAACAGTGAGAATGCTCAGAACAAAGAACTGTGCTTACTACACACGAGCCATATCTAGTTCAACTCTGCTTAGGAAACTGACAAGAACAGTAGCTCCTCTTCAGTCCGATACACTGTACTTGCTGGGAACAGACGCGAGTGCTATTTGCACTGTGTATGGCAATTGGAGCACAATAGTGACTTGTCTTACCAGAAAACAACTCTTGCTCGTTGGACAAAAAACTGCATGTGACTCAACTCCATTTAGGACTGGGAAACAAACGCTAGCTCGACTTCCAAGAAACACACTCTGCTTTTGAGAAAAGAGCACTCTTCTACTCTACTGTGTTTCCTATGTGTTCCGAAGAGTGAGCTTGCTCAGAACAAAAAAACTGTGCTTCCTACACACACGGCCATATCTAGTTCAAGTCTGCTTAGGAAGCTGACAAGAACAGTAGATCCTCTTCAGTCCAATACACTGTACTTGCTGGGAACAGACGCGAGTGCTATTTGTCCTGTGTATGTCAATGGCAGCGCAATAGTGACTCTTCTTACCAGAAAACAACTGTTGCTCGTAGGACAAAAAACTGCATGTGACTCAACTCCATTTAGGACTGGGAAACAAACATTAACTCGACTTCCAAGAAGCACACTCTGCTTTTAAGAAAAGAGCACTCTTCTACTCTACTGTGATTCCTATGTGTTTTCCGAACAGTGAGCTTGCTCAGAACACAAAAACTGTGCTTCCTACACACACGGGCCATATCTAGTTCAATTCTACTTAGGAAACTAACAAGAACAGTAGAACCTTTTCAGTCCAATACACTGTACATGCTGGGAACAGACGCCAGTGCTATTTTCCCTGTGTATGACAATGGGAGCGCAATAGTGACTCTTCTTACCAGAAAACAACTCTTGTTCGTAGGACAAGAAACTGCATGTGATTCAACTCGATTTAGGACTGTTAAAGAAACGCTAGCTCGCCTTACAAGAAACACACTCTGCTTTTGAGAAAAGAGCACTCTTCTACTCTACTGTGTTTCCTATAGGGCCAGAACAGAGAACTTGCTCAGAACAAAAGAACTGTGCTTCCTACACACAGGGGACATATCTAGTTCAGCTCTGCTTAGGAATCTGACAAGAACAGGAGCTCCTATTCAGTCCAATACTCTGTACATGCAGGGAACAGACGCCAGTGCTATTTGCACTGTGTATGGCAATGGGAGCGCAATAGTGACTCTTCTTACCAGAAAAAAACTCTTGCTCTTAGGACCAGAAACTGCACGGGATTCAATTCCATTTCTGACTGGGAAACATACACTAGCTCGCCTTTCAAGAAACGCACTCTGCTTTTGAGAAAAGAGCACTCTTCTACTCTACAGTGTTTCCTATGGGGTCCGAACAGTGAGCTTGCTAAGAACAAATGAACTGTGCTTCCTACACACACGGGCCATATCTAGTTATATTCTGCCTAGGAAACTGACAAGAACAGTAGCTGCTCTTCAGTCCAATACACCGTACTTGTTGGGAACAGACGCCAGTGCTATTTGCACTGTGTATGACAATGGGAGCGCAATAGTGACTCTTCTTACCAGAAAAAAACTCTTGATCGTAGGACCAGAAACGGCATGGGATTCAATTCCATTTTTGACTGGGAAGCAAATACTAGCTCGCCTTTCAAGAAACACAATTTAATTTTGAGAAAAGAGCACTCATCTACTCTACTGTGTTTCCTATGGTGTCCGCACAGTGTGCTTTCTCAGAACAAAAGAACTGTGCTTCCTACACACACGAGCCATATCTAGTTCAACTCCTTTTACGAAAATGACAAGAAGAGTAGCTCCTCTTCAGTCTAATACACTGTACTTGCTGGGAACAGACGCGAGTGCTATTTGCACTATGTATAGCAATGGGAGCACAATAGTGACTTTCCTTACCAGAAAACAACTCTTGCTCATAGGACCAGAAATTGGATGTGATTCAACTCCATTGAGGACTGGGAAACAAACGCTAGCTCGCCTTACAAGAAACACACTCTGCTTTTGAGAAAAGAGCACTCTTCTACTCTACTGTGTTTCCTATAGGGCCAGAACAGTGAGCTTGAACAGAACAAGAGAACTGTGCTTCCTACACACACGGCCATATCTAGTTCAATTTTGCTTAGAAAACTGAAAAGAACAGTAGATCCTCTTCAGTGCAATACACTGTACTTGCTGGGAAGAGATGCCAGTGCTATTTGCCCTGTGTATGACAATGGGAGCGCAATAGTGACTCTTCTTACCAGAAAAAAGCTCTTGCTCATAGGACCACAAACTGCATGGGATTCAACTCCATTTAGTACTGGGTAACAAACGCTATCTCGCCTTACAAGAAACACACTCTGCTTTTGAGAAAAGAGCACGCTTCTACTCTACTGTGTTTCCTATGGGGTCCGAACAGTGTGCTTGCTCAGAACAAAAGAACTGTGCTTCCTACACACTCGGGCCATATCTAGTTCAACTCTGCTTAGAAATCTGACAAGAACAGTAGCTGCTCTTCAGTCCAATACACTGTACTTGCTGGGAACAGACGCGAGTGCTATTTGCACTGTGTATGGCAATGGGAGCACAATAGTGACTCTTCTTACCAGAAAACAACTCTTGCTCGTAGGACCACTAACTGCATGGGATTCAACTCCATTTCTGACTGGGAAACAAACACTAGCTCGCCTTTCCAGAAACACAATCAAATTTTGAGAAGAGAGCACTCATCTACTCTACTGTGTTTCCTATGATGTCCGCACAGTGAGCTTTCTCAGAACAAAAGAAGTGTGCTTCCTACACACATGGGCCATATCTGGTTCAACTCCTCTTAGGAAAATGAAAAGAACAGTAGCTCCTCTTCAGTACAATACACTGTACTTACTGGGAACAGACGCGAGTGCTATTTGCACTATGTATGGCAATGGGAGTACAACAGTGACTTTCCTTACAAGAAAACAACTCTTGCTCATATGACCAGAAACTGCATGTGATTCAACTCCATTTAGGACTGGGAAACAAACGCTAGCTCGCCTTACAAGAAACACACTCTGCTTTTGAGAAAAGAGCACTCTTCTACTCTTCTGTGTATCCTATAGGGCCAGAACAGTGAGCTTGATCAGAACAAGAGAACTGTGCTTCCTACACACACGGCCATATCTAGTTCAATTCTGCTTAGGAAACTGAAAAGAACAGTAGATCCTCTTCAGTCCAATACACTGTACATGCTGGGAACAGACGCCAGTCCTATTTGCCCTGTGTATGACAATGGGAGCACAATAGTGACTCTTCTTCCAGAAAACAACTCTTGCTCGTAGGACCACAAACTGCATGAGATTCAACTCCATTTAGTACTGTGAAACAAACTCTATCTTGCCTTACAAGAAACACACTCTGCTTTTGAGAAAAGAGCACGCTTCTAATCTATTGTGTTTCCAATGGGGTCTGAACAGTGAGCTTGCTCAGAACAAAAGAACTGTGCTTCCTACACACACGGCCATATCTAGTTAAACTGTGCTTAGGAAACTGACAAGAACAGTAGCTCCTCTTCAGTCCAATACACTGAACTTGCTGGAAACAGACACGACTGCTATTTGCACTGTGTATGGCAAAGGGAGTGCAATAGTGACTTTCCTTAAGAAAAACAACTCTTGCTGGTAGGACCAAAAACTGCATGTGATTCAACTCCATTTAGGACTGGAAACAAACGCTAGCTCGCCTTACAAGAAACACACTCTGCTTTTGAGAAAAGAGCACTCTTCTACTCTACTGTGTTTCCTATAGGGCCAGAACAGAGAGCTTGCTCAGAACAAAAGAACTGTGCTTCCTACATACACGGCCATAACTAGTTCAATTCTGCTTAGGAACCTGACAAGAACAGTAGGTTCTCTTCAGTCCAATACACCGTACATGCTGGGAACTGACGCCAGTGCTATTTGCCCTGTGTATGACAATGGGAGCGCAATATTGACTCTTCTTATCAGAAAACAACTCTTGCTCGTAAGACCAGAAACTGCATGTGATTCAACTCCATTTAGGACTGGGAAAAAAACGCTAGCTCGCCTTACAAGAAACACACTCTGCTTTTGAGAAAAGAGCACTCTTCTACTCTACTGTGTTTCCTATGTGTTCCGCACAGTGAGCTTGCTCAGAACAAAAGAACTGTGTTTCCTACACACACGGGCCGTATCTAGTTCAACTCTGCTTAGAAAACTGACAAGAACAGTAGCTGCTCTTCATTCGAATACACTGTATTTGCTGGGAACTGACGCCAGTGCTATTTGCCCTGTGTATGACAATGGGAGCACAATAGTGACTCTTCTTATCAGAAAACAACTCTTGCTCGTAGGACCAGAAACGGCATGGGATTCAACTCCATTTCTGACTGGGAAGCAAATACTAGCTCGCCTTTCAAGAAACACAATCTAATTTTGAGAAAAGAGCTCCCATCTACTCTACTGTGTTTCCGATGGCGTCCGCACAGTGTGCTTTCTCAGAACAAAAGAACTGTGCTTCCTACACATATGAGCCATATCTAGTTCAACTCTGCTTAGGAAACTGACATGAACAGTAGATCCTCTTCAGTCCAATACACTGTACTTGCTGGGAACAGACACGAGTGCTATTTGCACTATGAATGGGAATGGGAGCGCAATAGTGACTTTCCTTACCAGAAAACAACTCTTGCTCATAGGACCAGAAACTGCATGTGATTCAACTCCATTTAGTACTGGGTAACAAACGCTGTCTCGCCTTACAGGAAACACACTCTGCTTTTGAGAAAGGGCACTCTTCTACTCTATTGTGTTTCCTACGGGGTCCGAACTGTGAGCTTGCTCAGAACAAAAGAACTGTGCTTCCTACACGCACGGGCCATATCTAGTTCAACTCTGCTTAGGAAACTGACAAGAACAGTAGCTGCTCTTCAGTCCAATACACTGTACTTGCTGGGAACAGACGCGAGTGCTATTTGCACTGTGTATGTCAATGGGAGCACAATAGTGACTCTTCTTAACAGAAAACATCTCTTGTTCGTAGTACCAGAAACTGCATGGGACTCAACACCATTTCTGACTGGGAAACAAACACTAGCTCGACTTTCAAGAAAAACAATCAAATTTTGAGAATAGAGCACTCATCTACTCTACTGTGTTTCCCATGAGGTCCGGATAGTGTGCTTTCTCAGAACAAAAGAACTGTGCTTCCTACACACATGGGATATATCTGGTTCAACTCCTCTTATGAAAATGACAAGAACAGTAGCTCCTCTTCAGTCCAATACACTGTACTTGCTAGGAACAGACGCGAGTGCTATTTGCACTATGTATGGGAATGGGAGCGCAATAGTGACTTTCCTTACCAGAAAACAACTCTTGCTCATAGGACCAGAAACAGGATGTGATTCAACTCCATTTAGGACTTGGAAACAAATGCTAGCTCGCCTTACAAGGAACACACTCTGCTTTTGAGAAAAGGGCACTCTAATACTCTATTGTGTTTTCTACGGGGTCCGAACTGTGAGCTTGCTCAGAACAAAAGACCTGTGCTTCCTACACACACGGGCCATATCTGGTTCAACTCTGCTTAGGAAACTGACAAGAACAGTAGATCCTCTTCAGTCCAATACACTGTACTTGCTGGGAACAGAAGCAAGTGCTATTTGCCCTGTGTATGACAATGGGTGCGCAATATTGACTCTTCTTACCAGAAAACAACTCTTGCTCGTAGGACCAGAAACTGCATGTGATTCAACTCCATTTAGGACTGGGAAAAAAACACTAGCTCGACTTGCAAGAAACACACTCTGCTTTTGAGAAAAGAGCACTCTTCTACTCTACTGTGTTTCCTATGGTGTCCGAACAGTGAGCTTGCTCAGAACAAAAGAACTGTGCTTACTACACACACGGGCCATATCTGGTTCAACTCTGCTTAGGAAACTGACAAGAACAGTAGCTCCTCTTCAGTCCAATACACTGTACTTGCTGGGAACAGACGCAAGTGCTATTTGCACTGTGTATGGCAATGGGAGCGCATAGTGACTCTTCTTACCAGAAAACAACTCTTACTTGTAGGACCAGAAACTGCATGGGATTCAACTCCATTTCTGACTGGGAAGTTAATACTAGCTCGCCTTTCAAGGAACTCAATCTAATTTTGAGAAAAGAGCACTCATCTACTCTACTGTGTTTCCTATGGTGTCCGCACAGTGTGCTTTCTCAGAAAAAAAGAACTGTGTTTCCTACACACACAGGCCATATCTAGTTCAACTCCTCTTAGGAAAATGTCAAGAACAGTAGCTCCTCTTCAGTCCAATACACTGTACTTTCTGGGAAAAGACGCGAGTGCTATTTGCACTATGTATGGCAATGGGAGCGCAATAGTGACTTTCCTTACCAAAAAACAACTCATGCTCATAGGACCAGAAACTGCAAGTGATTCAACTCCATTTAGAACTGGGAAACAAACGCTAGCTCGCCTTACAAGAAACACACTCTGCTTTTGAGAAAAGAGCACTCTTCTACTCTACTGTGTTTCCTATAGGGCCAGAACAGTGAGCTTGCTCAGAACATAATAACTGTGCTTCCTAAACACACAGGCCATATCTAGTTCAACTCTGCTTAGGAAACTGACAAGAACAGCAGCTCCTCTTCAGTCCGATACACTGTACTTGCTGAGAACAGACGTGAGTGCTATTTGCACTGTGTATGGAAATTGGAGCACAATAGTGACTCATCTTACCAGAAAACAACTCTTGCTCATACGACCAGAAACTGCATGTGACTCAACTCCATTTAGGTTGGGAAACAAACTCTAGCTCACCATACAAGAAACACACTCTGCTTTTGAGAAAAGAGCACTCTTCTACTCTACTGTGTTTCCTATAGGGCCAGAACAGTTAGCTTTCTCAGAACAAATGAACTGTGCTTCCTAGACACACGGGCCATATCTAGTTCAAGTCTGCTTAGGAAACTGAGAAGAACAGTAGCTCCTCTTCAGTCCAATACACTGTACTTGCTGGGAACAGACGCATGTGCTATTTGCACTGTGTATGGCAATGGGAGCGCAATAGTGACTTTCCTTACCAGAAAACAACTCTTGCTCGTAGGACCAGAAACTGCATGTGATTCAACTCCATTTAGGACTGGGAAACAAATGCTATCTCGCCTTACAAGAAACACACTGCTTTAGAGAAAAGAGCACTCTTCACTCTACTGTGTTTCCTATGGGGTCCAAAAAGTGAGCTTGCTCAGAACAAAAGAACTGTGCTTCCTACACACGGACCATATGTAGTTCAACTCTGCTTAGGAAACTGACAAGAACAGTAGCTCCTCTTCAGTCCAATACACTGTACTTGCTGGGAACAGACGCGAGTGCTATTTACACTGTGTATGGCAATTGGAGCACAATAGTGACTCGTCTTACCAGAAAACAACTCTTGCTCATAGAACAAAAAATTGCATGTGACTCAACTCCATTTAGGACTGGGAAACAAACTCTAGCTCGCTTTACAAGAAACACACTCTGCTTTTGAGAAAAGAGCACTCTTCTACTCTACTGTGTTTCCTATAGGGCCAGAACAGTGAGCTTGCTCAGAAAAAAAGAACTGTGCTTCCTACACACAGGGGCCATATCTAGTTCAACTCTTTTTGGAAACTGACAAGAACAGTAGCTCCTCTTCAGTCCAATACACTGTACTTGCTGGGAAGAGACGGGAGGGCTATTTGCACTGTGTATGGCAATGGGAGCACAATAGTGACTTTCCTTACCAGAAAACAACTCTTGCTCATAGGACCAGAAACTGCATGTGATTCCACTCCATTTAGGACTGGGAAAGAAACGCTAACTCGCCTTACAAGAAACACACTGCTTTAGAGAAAGAGCACTCTTCTACTCTACTGTGTTTCCTATGGGGTCTAAACAGTGAGCTTGCTCAGAACAAAAGAACTGTGCTTCCTACACACACGGGCCATATCTAGTTCAACTCTGCTTAGGAAACTGACAAGAACAGTAGCTCCTCTTCAGTCCAATACACTGTACATGCTGGGAACAGATGCCTGTGCTATTTGCCCTGTGTATGACAATGGGAGCGCAATAGTGACTCTTCTTACCAGAAAACACCTCTTGCTCGTAGGACCACAAACTGCATGGGATTCAACTCCATTTAGTACAGGGTAACAAACGCTGTCTCGCCTTACAGGAAACACACTCTGCTTTTGAGAAAAGGGCACTCTTCTACTCTATTGTGTTTCCTACGGGGTCCGAACTGTGAGCTTGCTCAGAACAAAAGAACTGTGCTTCCTACACACACGGGCCATATCTAGTTCAACTCTGCTTAGGAAACTGACAAGAACAGTAGCTGCTCTTCAGTCCAATACACTGTACTTGCTGGGAACAGACGCGAGTGCTATTTGCACTGTGTATGGCAATGGGAGCGCAATAGTGACTCTTCTTACCAGAAAACAAATTTGCTCGTAGTACCAGAAACTGCATGGGACTCAACTCCATTTCTGACTGGGAAACAAACACTACCTCGACTTTCAAGAAAAACAATCAAATTTTGAGAATAGAGCACTCATCTACTCTACTGTGTTTCCTATGATGTCCGCATAGTGTGCTTTCTCAGAACAAAAGAACTGTGCTTCCTACACACATGGGATATATCTGGTTCAACTCCTCTTATGAAAATGACAAGAACAGTAGCTCCTCTTCAGTCCAATACACTGTACTTGCTGGGAACAGACGCGAGTGCTATTTGCACTATGTATGGGAATGGGAGCGCAATAGTGACTTTCCTTACCAGAAAATAACTCTTGCTCATAGAACCAGTAACTGGATGTGATTCAACTCCATTTAGGACTGGGAAACAAATGCTAGCTCGCCTTACAAGGAACACACTCTGCTTTGAGAAAAGGGCACTCTTCTACTCTATTGTGTTTCC
Source organism: Peromyscus eremicus (assembly GCF_949786415.1). Classification (NCBI taxonomy): domain Eukaryota; kingdom Metazoa; phylum Chordata; class Mammalia; order Rodentia; family Cricetidae; genus Peromyscus; species Peromyscus eremicus. The sequence continues at coordinate 35,553 of NW_026736890.1, read as the reverse complement.
TAAGGGGTCCGAACTGTGAGCTTGCTCAGAACAAAAGACCTGTGCTTCCTACAAACACGGGCCATATCTGTTTCAACTCTGCTTAGGAAACTGACAAGAACAGTAGCTCCTCTTCAGTCCAATACACTGTACTTGCTGGGAACAGACGCAAGTGCTATTTGCCCTGTGTATGACAATGGGTGCGCAATATTGACTATTCTTACCAGAAAACAACTCTTGCTCGTAGGACCAGAAACTGCATGTGATTCAACTCCATTTAGGACTGGGAAAAAATGCTAGCTCGCCTTACAAGAAACACACTCTACTTTTGAGAAAAGAGCACTCTTCTACTCTACTGTGTTTCCTATGGTGTCTGAACAGTGAGCTTGCTCAGAACAAAAGAACTGTGCTTACTACACACATGGGCCATATCTGGTTCAACTCTGCTTAGGAAACTGACAAGAACAGTAGCTCCTCTTCAGTCCAATACACTGTACTTGCTGGGAACAGACGCAAGTGCTATTTGCACTGTGTATGGCAATGGGAGCACAATAGTGACTCTTCTTACTGGAAAACAACTCTTACTCGTAGGACCAGAAACTGCATGGGATTCAACTCAATTTCTTACTGGGAAGTAAATACTAGCTCGCCTTTCAAGGAACACAATCTAATTTTGAGAAAAGAGCACTCATCTACTCTACTGTGTTTCCTATGGTGTCCGCATAGTGTGCTTTCTCAGAACAAAAGAACTGTGCTTCCTACACACATGGGATATATCTGGTTCAACTCCTCTTATGAAAATGACAAGAACAGTAGCTCCTCTTCAGTCCAATACACTGTACTTGCTGGGAACAGACGCGAGTGCTATTTGCACTATGTATGGCAATGGGAGCGCAATAGTGACTTTCCTTACCAGAAAACAACTCTTGCTCATATGACCAGAAACTGCAAATGATTCAACTCCATTTAGTACTGGGAAACAAACGCTAGCTCGCCTTACAAGAAACACACTCTGCTTTTGAGAAAAGAGCACTCATCTACTCTACTGTGTTTCCTATAGGGCCAGAACAGTGAGCTTGATCAGAACAAGAGAACTGTGCCTCCTACACACACGGCCATATCTAGTTCAATTCTGCTTAGGAAACTGACATGAACAGTAGATCCTCTTCAGTCCAATACACTGTACTTGATGGGAACCGACGCCAGTGCTATTTGCCCTGTGTATGACAATGGGAGCACAATAGTGACTCTTCTTACCAGAAAACAACTCTTGCTCGTAGGACCAGAAACTGCATGGGATTCAACTCCACATAGGACTGGGAAAAAAACGCTAGCCCGCCTTACAAGAAACACACTCTGCTTTTGAGAAAAGAGCACTCCTCTACACTACTGTGTTTCCTAAGGGGTCCGAACAGTGAGCTTGCTTAGAAAAAAATAACTGTGCGTCCTACACACACGGGCCATATCTAGTTCAACTCTGCTTAGGAAACTGACAAGAACAGTAGCTCCTCTTCAGTCCAATACACTGTACTTGCTTGGAACCGACGCCAAAGCTATTTGCACTGTGTATGACATTGTGAGCGCAATAGTGATTCTTCTTACCAGAAAACAACTCTTGCTCGTAGGACCAGAAACTGCATGTAATTCAACTCCATTTAGGACTGGGAAACAAACGCTAGCTCGCCTACAAGAAACACACTCTGCTTTTGAGAAAAGAGCACTCATCTACTCTACTGGGTTTCCTATGGGGTCCGAACAGTGAGCTTGCTCAGAACAAAAGACCTGTGCTTCCTACACACACGGGCCATATCTAGTTCAAATCTGCTTAGGAAACTGACAAGAACAGTAGCTCCTCTTCAGTCCAATACACTGTACTTGCTGGGAACAGAAGCAAGTGCTATTTGAACTGTGTATGTCAATGAGATCGCAATAGTCACTTTCCCTACCAGAAAACATCTCTTGCTTGTAGGACCAGAAACTGCATGTGATTCAACTCCATTTAGGTCTGGGAAACAAACGCTAGCTCGCCTTACAAGAAACACACTCTGCTTTAGAGAAAAGATCACTCTTCTACTCTACTGTGTTTCCTATGGGGTCCGAACAGTGAGCATGCTCAGAACAAAAGAACAGTGCTTCCTACATACACGGCCATATCTAGTTCATTTCTGCTTAGGAACCTGAGAAGAACAGTAGATTCTCTTCAGTCCAATACACTGTACATGCTGGGAACCGACGCCAGTGCTATTTGCCCTGTGTATGACAATGGGAGCGCAATAGTGACTCTTCTTACCAGAAAACAACTCTTGCTCGTAGGATCAGAAACTGCATGTGATTCAACTCCATATAGGACTGGGAAAAAAACGCTAGCTCTCCTTGCAAGAAACACACTCTGCTTTTGAGAAAAGCGCACTCTTCTACTCTACTGTGTTTCCTATAGGGCCAGAACAGTGAGACTGCACAGAACAAAAGAAGTGTGCTTCCTACACACACGGCCATATCTAGTTCAATTCAGCTTAGGAAACTGACAAGAACAGTATACCCTCCAGTCAAATACACTGCACATGCTGGGAACAGGCACCAGTGCTATTTGCCCTCTATATGACAATGGGAGCTCAATAGTGACTCTTCTTACCAGAAAACAACTCTTGCTCGTAGGACCAAAAACTGTCTGTGATTCAACTCCATTTAGGACTGGGAAACAAACGCGAGCTCGCCTTACAAGAAACACACTCTGCTTTAGAGAAAAGAGCACTCTTCTACTCTACTGTGTTTCCTGTAGGACCAGAAGAGTGAGCTTGCTCAGAACATAATAACTGTGCTTCCTAAACACACGGGCCATATCTAGTTCAACTCTGCTTAGGAAACTGACAAGAACAGCAGCTCCTCTTCAGTCCGATACACTGTACTCGCTGAGAACAGACGCGAGTGCTATTTGCACTGTGTATGGCAATTGGAGCACAATAGTGACTCGTCTTACCAGAAAACAACTCTTGCTCGTACGCCCAGAAACTGCATGTGACTCAACTCCATTTAGGACTGGCAAACAAACTCTAGCTCACCTTACAAGAAACACATTCTACTTTTGGGAAAAGAGCACTCTTCTACTCTACTGTGTTTCCCATAGGGCCAGAACAGTTAGCTTGCTCAGAACAAAAGAACTGTGCTTTCCTACACACACGGACCATATGTAGTTCAACTCTGCTTAGGAAACTGACAAGAACAGTAGATTCTCTTCAGTCCAATACACTGTACTTGCTGGGAACACACGCGAGTGCTATTTACACTGTGTATGGCAATTGGAGCACAATAGTGACTCGTCTTACCAGAAAACAACTCTTGCTCATAGAACAAAAAATTGCGTGTGACTCAACTCCACTTAGGCCTGGGAAACAAACTCTAGCTCGCTTTACAAGAAACACACTCTGCTTTTGAGAAAAGAGCACTCTTCTACTCTACTGTGTTTCCTATAGGGCCAGAACAGTGAGCTTGCTCAGAAAAAAAGAACTGTGCTTCCTACACACAGGGGCCATATCTAGTTCAACTCTTTTTAGGAAACTGACAAGAACAGTAGCTCCTCTTCAGTCCAATACACTGTACTTTCTGGGAAGAGACGGGAGGGCTATTTGCACTGTGTATGGCAATGGGAGCACAATCGTGACTTTCCTTACCAGAAAACAACTCTTGCTCATAGGACGAGAAACTGCATGTGTTTCCACTCCATTTAGGAATGGGAAACAAACGCTAGCTCGCCTCAAAAGAAACATACTCTGCTTTTGAGAAAAAAGCACTCTTCTACTCTACTGTGTTTCCTATGGGTCCGAACAGTGAGATTGCTCAGAACAAAAAAACTGTGCTTCCTACACACACGGCCATATCTAGTTCAAGTCTGCTTAGGAAGCTGACAAGAACAGTAGGTCCTCTTCAGTCCAATACACTGTACTTGCTGGGAACAGACGCGAGTGCTATTTGCACAGTGTATGGCAATGGGAGCATAACGTGACTTTCCTTACCAGAAAACAACTCTTGTTCGTAGGACCAGAAAATGCATGTGATTCAACTCCATTTAGGACTGGGAAAGAAACGCTAGCTCGCCTTACAAGAAACACGCTCTGCTTTTGAGAAAAGAGCACTCTTCTACTCTACTGTGTTTCCTATAGGGCCAGAACAGTGTACTTGCTCAGAACAAAAGAACTGGGCTTCCTACACACACGACCATATCTAGTTCAATTCTGCTTAGGAACCTGACAAGAACAGTAGATTCTCTTCAGTCCAATACACTGTACATGTTGGGAACCGACGCCAATGCTATTTGCACTGTGTATGACATTGAGAGCACAATAGTGATTCTTCTTACCAGAAAACAACTCTTGCTTGTAGGACCAGAAACTGCATGTAATTCAACTCTATTTAGGACTGGGAAACAAACGCTAGCTCGCCTACAAGAAACATACTCTGCTTTTGAGAAAAGAGCACTCATCTACTCTACTGGGTTTCCTATGGTGTCCGAACAGTGAGCTTGCTCAGAACAAAAGAACTGTGCTTCCTACACACATGGGCCATATCTAATTCAACTTTGCTTAGGTTACTGACAAGAACAGTAGCTCCTCTTCAGTCTAATACACTGTACTTGCTGGGAACAGACGCGAGTGCTATTTGTAGTCTGTATGGCAATGGGAGCGCAATAGTGACTCTTCTTACCAGAAAACAACTCTTGCTCTTAGGACCACAACCTGCATGTGACTCAAATCCATTTAGGACTGGGAAACAAACGCTAGCTTTGCTCACAAGAAACACACTCTGCTTTTGAGAAAAGAGCACTCTTCTACTCTACTGTGTTTCCTCTATGGCCAGAACAGTGAGCTTGCTCAGAACAAAAGGACTGTGCTTCCTACACACAGGGGCCATATCTAGTTCAACTCTGCTTAGGAAACTGACAAAAACAGTAGCTCCTCTTCAGTCCAATACACTGTACTTGCTGGGAACAGACGCGAGTGCTATTTGCACTGTGTATGGCAATGAGAGCGCAATAGTGACTTTCCTTAACAGAAAACAACTCTTGCTCCTAGGAACACAAACTGCATGTGATTCAACTCCATTTAGGACTGGAAAACAAACGCTAGCTTGCCTTACAAGAAACACACTCTGCTTTTGAGAAAAGAGCACTCTTCTACTCTACTGTGTTTCCTATGGGGTCCGAACAGTGAGCTTGCTCAGAACAAAAGAACTGTGCTTCCTACACACACGGCCATATCTAGTTCATTTCTGCTTTGGAACCTGACTAGAACAGTAGATCCTCTTCAGTCCAATACACTGTACTTGCTGGGAAAAGACGCGAGTGCTATTTGCCCTGTGTATGGCAATGGGAGCGCAATAGTGACTTTCCTTACCAGAAAAAAACTCTTGTTCATAGGACCAGAAACTGCATGTGATTCAACTCCATTTAGGACTAGGGAACAAACGCTAGCTCGCCTTACAAGAAACACACTCTGCTTTTGAGAAAAGAGCACTTTTCTACTCCACTGTGTTTCCTATAGGGCCAGAACAGTGAGCTTGCTCAGAACATAAGAACTGTGCTTCCTACACACACGGGCCTTATCTAGTTCAACTCTGCTTAGGAAACTGACAAGAACAGTAGCTCCTCTTCAGTCCGATACACTGTACTTGCTGGGAACAGACGCGAGTGCTATTTGTACTGTGTATGGCAATGGGAGCACAATAGTGACTTTCCTTACCAGAAAACAACTCTTGCTCGTAGGACCAGAAACTGCATGTGATTCAACTCCATTTAGGACTGGGAAACAAACGCTAGCTCGCCTTACAAGAAACACACTCTGCTTTTGGGAAAAGAGCACTCTTCTACTCTACTTTGTTTTCTATGGGGTCCGAACAGTGAGCTTGCTCAGAACAAAAGAACTGTGCTTCCTACACACACGGCCATATCTAGTTCAATTCTGCTTAGGAAACTGACAAGAACAGTAGCTCCTATTCAGTCCGATACACTGTACTTGCTGGGAACAGACACGAGTGCTATTTGCACTGTGTATGGCAAAGGGAACACAATAGTGACTTTCCTTACCAGAAAACAACTCTTGCTCGTAGGACCAAAAACTGTCTGTTATTCAACTCCATTTAGGACTGGGAAACAAACGCGAGCTCGCCTTACAAGAAACACACTCTGCTTTTGAGAAAAGAGCACTCTTCTACTCTACTGTGTTCCTATAGGGCCAGAAGAGTGAGCTTGCTCAGAACATAATAACTGTGCTTCCTAAACACACGGGCCATATCTAGTTCAACTCTGCTTAGGAAACTGACAAGAACAGCAGCTCCTCTTCAGTCCGATACACTGTACTTGCTGAGAACAGACGTGAGTGCTATTTGCACTGTGTATGGCAATTGGAACACAATAGTGACTCATCTTACCAGAAAACAACTCTTGCTCGTACGACCAGAAACTGCATGTGACTCAACTCCATTTAGGACTGGGAAACAAACTCTAGCTCACCTTACAAGAAACACACTCTGCTTTTGAGAAAAGAGCACTCTTCTACTCTACTGTGTTTCCTATGGGGTCCAAACAGTGAGCTTGCTCAGAACAAAAGAACTGTGCTTCCTACACACGGACAATATGTAGTTCAACTCTGCTTAGGAAACTGACAAGAAGAGTAGCTCCTCTTCAGTCCAATACACTGTACTTGCTGGGAACAGACGCATGTGCTATTTGCACTGTGTATAGCAATGGGAGCTCAATAGTCACTTTCCTTACCAGAAAACAACTCTTGCTCGTAGGACCAGAAACTGCATGTGATTCAACTCCATTTAGGACTGGGAAACAAATGCTAGCTCGCCTTACAAGAAACACACTGCTTTAGAGAAAAGAGCACTCTTCTACTCTACTGTGTTTCCTATGGGGTCCAAACAGTGAGCTTGCTCAGAACAAAAGAACTGTGCTTCCTACACACGGACCATATGTAGTTCAACTCTGCTTAGGAAACTGACAAGAACAGTAGCTCCTCTTCAGTCCAATACACTGTACTTGCTGGGAACAGACGCGAGTGCTATTTACACTGTGTATGGCAATTGGAGCACAATAGTGACTCGTCTTACCAGAAAACAACTCTTGCTCATAGAACAAAAAATTGCATGTGACTCAACTCCATTTAGGACTGGGAAACAAACTCTAGCTCGCTTTACAAGAAACACACTCTGCTTTTGAGAAAAGAGCACTCTTCTACTCTACTGTGTTTCCTATAGGGCCAGAACAGTGAGCTTGCTCAGAAAAAAAGAACTGTGCTTCCTACACACAGGGGCCATATCTAGTTCAACTCTTTTTGGAAACTGACAAGAACAGTAGCTCCTCTTCAGTCCAATACACTGTACTTGCTGGGAAGAGACGGGAGGGCTATTTGCACTGTGTATGGCAATGGGAGCACAATAGTGACTTTCCTTACCAAAAAACAACTCTTGCTCATAGGACCAGAAACTGCATGTGATTCCACTCCATTTAGGACTGGGAAAGAAACGCTAACTCGCCTTACAAGAAACACACTGCTTTAGAGAAAGAGCACTCTTCTACTCTACTGTGTTTCCTATGGGGTCCAAACAGTGAGCTTGCTCAGAACAAAAGAACTGTGCTTCCTACACACACGGGCCATATCTAGTTCAACTCTGCTTAGGAAACTGACAAGAACAGTAGCTGCTCTTCAGTCCAATACACTGTACTTGCTGGGAACAGACGCGAGTGCTATTTGCACTGTGTATGTCAATGGGAGCACAATAGTGACTCTTCTTAACAGAAAACATCTCTTGTTCGTAGTACCAGAAACTGCATGGGACTCAACACCATTTCTGACTGGGAAACAAACACTAGCTCGACTTTCAAGAAAAACAATCAAATTTTGAGAATAGAGCACTCATCTACTCTACTGTGTTTCCCATGAGGTCCGGATAGTGTGCTTTCTCAGAACAAAAGAACTGTGCTTCCTACACACATGGGATATATCTGGTTCAACTCCTCTTATGAAAATGACAAGAACAGTAGCTCCTCTTCAGTCCAATACACTGTACTTGCTAGGAACAGACGCGAGTGCTATTTGCACTATGTATGGGAATGGGAGCGCAATAGTGACTTTCCTTACCAGAAAACAACTCTTGCTCATAGGACCAGAAACAGGATGTGATTCAACTCCATTTAGGACTTGGAAACAAATGCTAGCTCGCCTTACAAGGAACACACTCTGCTTTTGATAAAAGGGCACTCTAATACTCTATTGTGTTTTCTACGGGGTCCGAACTGTGAGCTTGCTCAGAACAAAAGACCTGTGCTTCCTACACACACGGGCCATATCTGGTTCAACTCTGCTTAGGAAACTGACAAGAACAGTAGATCCTCTTCAGTCCAATACACTGTACTTGCTGGGAACAGAAGCAAGTGCTATTTGCCCTGTGTATGACAATGGGTGCGCAATATTGACTCTTCTTACCAGAAAACAACTCTTGCTCGTAGGACCAGAAACTGCATGTGATTCAACTCCATTTAGGACTGGGAAAAAAACACTAGCTCTACTTGCAAGAAACACACTCTGCTTTTGAGAAAAGAGCACTCTTCTACTCTACTGTGTTTCCTATGGTGTCCGAACAGTGAGCTTGCTCAGAACAAAAGAACTGTGCTTACTACACACACGGGCCATATCTGGTTCAACTCTGCTTAGGAAACTGACAAGAACAGTAGCTCCTCTTCAGTCCAATACACTGTACTTGCTGGGAACAGACGCAAGTGCTATTTGCACTGTGTATGGCAATGGGAGCGCATAGTGACTCTTCTTACCAGAAAACAACTCTTACTTGTAGGACCAGAAACTGCATGGGATTCAACTCCATTTCTGACTGGGAAGTTAATACTAGCTCGCCTTTCAAGGAACTCAATCTAATTTTGAGAAAAGAGCACTCATCTACTCTACTGTGTTTCCTATGGTGTCCGCACAGTGTGCTTTCTCAGAAAAAAAGAACTGTGTTTCCTACACACACGGGCCATATCTAGTTCAACTCCTCTTAGGAAAATGTCAAGAACAGTAGCTCCTCTTCAGTCCAATACACTGTACTTTCTGGGAAAAGACGCGAGTGCTATTTGCACTATGTATGGCAATGGGAGCGCAATAGTGACTTTCCTTACCAAAAAACAACTCATGCTCATAGGACCAGAAACTGCAAGTGATTCAACTCCATTTAGAACTGGGAAACAAACGCTAGCTCGCCTTACAAGAAACACACTCTGCTTTTGAGAAAAGAGCACTCTTCTACTCTACTGTGTTTCCTATAGGGCCAGAACAGTGAGCTTGCTCAGAACATAATAACTGTGCTTCCTAAACAAACAGGCCATATCTAGTTCAACTCTGCTTAGGAAACTGACAAGAACAGCAGCTCCTCTTCAGTCCGATACACTGTACTTGCTGAGAACAGACGTGAGTGCTATTTGCACTGTGTATGGAAATTGGAGCACAATAGTGACTCATCTTACCAGAAAACAACTCTTGCTCATACGACCAGAAACTGCATGTGACTCAACTCCATTTAGGTTGGGAAACAAACTCTAGCTCACCATACAAGAAACACACTCTGCTTTTGAGAAAAGAGCACTCTTCTACTCTACTGTGTTTCCTATAGGGCCAGAACAGTTAGCTTTCTCAGAACAAATGAACTGTGCTTCCTAGACACACGGGCCATATCTAGTTCAAGTCTGCTTAGGAAACTGAGAAGAACAGTAGCTCCTCTTCAGTCCAATACACTGTACTTGCTGGGAACAGACGCATGTGCTATTTGCACTGTGTATGGCAATGGGAGCGCAATAGTGACTTTCCTTACCAGAAAACAACTCTTGCTCGTAGGACCAGAAACTGCATGTGATTCAACTCCATTTAGGACTGGGAAACAAATGCTATCTCGCCTTACAAGAAACACACTGCTTTAGAGAAAAGAGCACTCTTCTACTCTACTGTGTTTCCTATGGGGTCCAAAAAGTGAGCTTGCTCAGAACAAAAGAACTGTGCTTCCTACACACGGACCATATGTAGTTCAACTCTGCTTAGGAAACTGACAAGAACAGTAGCTCCTCTTCAGTCCAATACACTGTACTTGCTGGGAACAGACGCGAGTGCTATTTACACTGTGTATGGCAATTGGAGCACAATAGTGACTCGTCTTACCAGAAAACAACTCTTGCTCATAGAACAAAAAATTGCATGTGACTCAACTCCATTTAGGACTGGGAAACAAACTCTAGCTCGCTTTACAAGAAACACACTCTGCTTTTGAGAAAAGAGCACTCTTCTACTCTACTGTGTTTCCTATAGGGCCAGAACAGTGAGCTTGCTCAGAAAAAAAGAACTGTGCTTCCTACACACAGGGGCCATATCTAGTTCAACTCTTTTTGGAAACTGACAAGAACAGTAGCTCCTCTTCAGTCCAATACACTGTACTTGCTGGGAAGAGACGGGAGGGCTATTTGCACTGTGTATGGCAATGGGAGCACAATAGTGACTTTCCTTACCAGAAAACAACTCTTGCTCATAGGACCAGAAACTGCATGTGATTCCACTCCATTTAGGACTGGGAAAGAAACGCTAACTCGCCTTACAAGAAACACACTGCTTTAGAGAAAGAGCACTCTTCTACTCTACTGTGTTTCCTATGGGGTCTAAACAGTGAGCTTGCTCAGAACAAAAGAACTGTGCTTCCTACACACACGGGCCATATCTAGTTCAACTCTGCTTAGGAAACTGACAAGAACAGTAGCTCCTCTTCAGTCCAATACACTGTACATGCTGGGAACAGATGCCTGTGCTATTTGCCCTGTGTATGACAATGGGAGCGCAATAGTGACTCTTCTTACCAGAAAACACCTCTTGCTCGTAGGACCACAAACTGCATGGGATTCAACTCCATTTAGTACAGGGTAACAAACGCTGTCTCGCCTTACAGGAAACACACTCTGCTTTTGAGAAAAGGGCACTCTTCTACTCTATTGTGTTTCCTACGGGGTCCGAACTGTGAGCTTGCTCAGAACAAAAGAACTGTGCTTCCTACACACACGGGCCATATCTAGTTCAACTCTGCTTAGGAAACTGACAAGAACAGTAGCTGCTCTTCAGTCCAATACACTGTACTTGCTGGGAACAGACGCGAGTGCTATTTGCACTGTGTATGGCAATGGGAGCGCAATAGTGACTCTTCTTACCAGAAAACAAATTTGCTCGTAGTACCAGAAACTGCATGGGACTCAACTCCATTTCTGACTGGGAAACAAACACTACCTCGACTTTCAAGAAAAACAATCAAATTTTGAGAATAGAGCACTCATCTACTCTACTGTGTTTCCTATGATGTCCGCATAGTGTGCTTTCTCAGAACAAAAGAACTGTGCTTCCTACACACATGGGATATATCTGGTTCAACTCCTCTTATGAAAATGACAAGAACAGTAGCTCCTCTTCAGTCCAATACACTGTACTTGCTGGGAACAGACGCGAGTGCTATTTGCACTATGTATGGGAATGGGAGCGCAATAGTGACTTGCCTTACCAGAAAATAACTCTTGCTCATAGGACCAGAAACTGGATGTGATTCAACTCCATTTAGGACTGGGAAACAAATGCTAGCTCGCCTTACAAGGAACACACTCTGCTTTGAGAAAAGGGCACTCTTCTACTCTATTGTGTTTCCTAAGGGGTCCGAACTGTGAGCTTGCTCAGAACAAAAGACCTGTGCTTCCTACAAACACGGGCCATATCTGTTTCAACTCTGCTTAGGAAACTGACAAGAACAGTAGCTCCTCTTCAGTCCAATACACTGTACTTGCTGGGAACAGACGCAAGTGCTATTTGCCCTGTGTATGACAATGGGTGCGCAATATTGACTATTCTTACCAGAAAACAACTCTTGCTCGTAGGACCAGAAACTGCATGTGATTCAACTCCATTTAGGACTGGGAAAAAATGCTAGCTCGCCTTACAAGAAACACACTCTACTTTTGAGAAAAGAGCACTCTTCTACTCTACTGTGTTTCCTATGGTGTCTGAACAGTGAGCTTGCTCAGAACAAAAGAACTGTGCTTACTACACACACGGGCCATATCTGGTTCAACTCTGCTTAGGAAACTGACAAGAACAGTAGCTCCTCTTCAGTCCAATACACTGTACTTCCTGGGAACAGACGCAAGTGCTATTTGCACTGTGTATGGCAATGGGAGCACAATAGTGACTCTTCTTACCAGAAAACAACTCTTACTCGTAGGACCAGAAACTGCATGGGATTCAACTCCATTTCTGACTGGGAAGTAAATACTAGCTCGCCTTTCAAGGAACACAATCTAATTTTGAGAAAAGAGCACTCATCTACTCTACTGTGTTTCCTATGGTGTCCGCACAGTGTGCTTTCTCAGAAAAAAAGAACTGTGTTTCCTACACACACGGGCCATATCTAGTTCAACTCCTCTTAGGAAAATGACAAGAACAGTAGCTCCTCTTCAGTCCAATATACTGTACTTGCTGGGAACAGACGCGAGTGCTATTTGCACTATGTATGGCAATGGGAGCGCAATAGTGACTTTCCTTACCAGAAAACAACTCTTGCTCATATGACCAGAAACTGCAAGTGATTCAACTCCATTTAGTACTGGGAAACAAACGCTAGCTCGCCTTACAAGAAACACACTCTGCTTTTGAGAAAAGAGCACTCATCTACTCTACTGTGTTTCCTATAGGGCCAGAACAGTGAGCTTGATCAGAACAAGAGAACTGTGCCTCCTACACACACGGCCATATCTAGTTCAATTCTGCTTAGGAAACTGACATGAACAGTAGATCCTCTTCAGTCCAATACACTGTACTTGATGGGAACCGACGCCAGTGCTATTTGCCCTGTGTATGACAATGGGAGCACAATAGTGACTCTTCTTACCAGAAAACAACTCTTGCTCGTAGGACAAGAAACTGCATGGGATTCAACTCCACATAGGACTGGGAAAAAAACGCTAGCCCGACTTACAAGAAACACACTCTGCTTTTGAGAAAAGAGCACTCCTCTACACTACTGTGTTTCCTATGGGGTCCGAACAGTGAGCTTGCTTAGAAAAAAATAACTGTGCGTCCTACACACACGGGCCATATCTAGTTCAACTCTGCTTAGGAAACTGACAAGAACAGTAGCTCCTCTTCAGTCCAATACACTGTACTTGCTTGGAACCGACGCCAAAGCTATTTGCACTGTGTATGACATTGTGAGCGCAATAGTGATTCTTCTTACCAGAAAACAACTCTTGCTCGTAGGACCAGAAACTGCATGTGATTCAACTCCATTTAGGACTGGGAAACAAACGCTAGCTCGCCTACAAGAAACACACTCTGCTTTTGAGAAAAGAGCACTCATCTACTCTACTGGGTTTCCTATGGGGTCCGAACAGTGAGCTTGCTCAGAACAAAAGACCTGTGCTTCCTACACACACGGGCCATATCTAGTTCAACTCTGCTTAGGAAACTTACAAGAACAGTAGCTCCTCTTCAGTCCAATACACTGTACTTGCTGGGAACAGAAGCAAGTGCTATTTGAACTGTGTATGTCAATGAGATCGCAATAGTCACTTTCCCTACCAGAAAACATCTCTTGCTTGTAGGACCAGAAACTGCATTTGATTCAACTCCATTTAGGTCTGGGAAACAAACGCTAGCTCGCCTTACAAGAAACACACTCTGCTTTAGAGAAAAGATCACTCTTCTACTCTACTGTGTTTCCTATGGGGTCCGAACAGTGAGCATGCTCAGAACAAAAGAACAGTGCTTCCTACATACACGGCCATATCTAGTTCATTTCTGCTTAGGAACCTGAGAAGAACAGTAGATTCTCTTCAGTCCAATACACTGTACATGCTGGGAACCGACGCCAGTGCTATTTGCCCTGTGTATGACAATGGGAGCGCAATAGTGACTCTTCTTACCAGAAAACAACTCTTGCTCGTAGGATCAGAAACTGCATGTGATTCAACTCCATATAGGACTGGGAAAAAAACGCTAGCTCTCCTTGCAAGAAACACACTCTGCTTTTGAGAAAAGAGCACTCTTCTACTCTACTGTGTTTCCTATAGGGCCAGAACAGTGAGACTGCACAGAACAAAAGAAGTGTGCTTCCTACACACACGGCCATATCTAGTTCAATTCAGCTTAGGAAACTGACAAGAACAGTATACCCTCCAGTCAAATACACTGCACATGCTGGGAACAGGCACCAGTGCTATTTGCCCTCTATATGACAATGGGAGCGCAATAGTGACTCTTCTTACCAGAAAACAACTCTTGCTCGTAGGACCAAAAACTGTCTGTGATTCAACTCCATTTAGGACTGGGAAACAAACACGAGCTCGCCTTACAAGAAACACACTCTGCTTTAGAGAAAAGAGCACTCTTCTACTCTACTGTGTTTCCTGTAGGACCAGATGAGTGAGCTTGCTCAGAACATAATAACTGTGCTTCCTAAACACACGGGCCATATCTAGTTCAACTCTGCTTAGGAAACTGACAAGAACAGCAGCTCCTCTTCAGTCCGATACACTGTACTTGCTGAGAACAGACGCGAGTGCTATTTGCACTGTGTATGGCAATTGGAGCACAATAGTGACTCGTCTTACCAGAAAACAACTCTTGCTCGTACGCCCAGAAACTGCATGTGACTCAACTCCATTTAGGACTGGGAAACAAACTCTAGCTCACCTTACAAGAAACACATTCTACTTTTGGGAAAAGAGCACTCTTCTACTCTACTGTGTTTCCTATAGGGCCAGAACAGTTAGCTTGCTCAGAACAAAAGAACTGTGCTTCCTACACACACGGACCATATGTAGTTCAACTCTGCTTAGGAAACTGACAAGAACAGTAGCTCCTCTTCAGTCCAATACACTGTACTTGCTGGGAACACACGCGAGTGCTATTTACACTGTGTATGGCAATTGGAGCACAATAGTGACTCGTCTTACCAGAAAACAACTCTTGCTCATAGAACAAAAAATTGCTTGTGACTCAACTCCACTTAGGCCTGGGAAACAAACTCTAGCTCGCTTTACAAGAAACACACTCTGCTTTTGAGAAAAGAGCACTCTTCTACTCTACTGTGTTTCCTATAGGGCCAGAACAGTGAGCTTGCTCAGAAAAAAAGAACTGTGCTTCCTACACACAGGGGCCATATCTAGTTCAACTCTTTTTAGGAAACTGACAAGAACAGTAGCTCCTCTTCAGTCCAATACACTGTACTTTCTGGGAAGAGACGGGAGGGCTATTTGCACTGTGTATGGCAATGGGAGCACAATCGTGACTTTCCTTACCAGAAAACAACTCTTGCTCATAGGACTAGAAACTGCATGTGATTCCACTCCATTTAGGAATGGGAAACAAACGCTAGCTCGCCTTAAAAGAAACACACTCTGCTTTTGAGAAAAAAGCACTCTTCTACTCTACTGTGTTTCCTATGGGTCCGAACAGTGAGATTGCTCAGAACAAAAAAACTGTGCTTCCTACACACACGGCCATATCTAGTTCAAGTCTGCTTAGGAACCTGACAAGAACAGTAGGTCCTCTTCAGTCCAATACACTGTACTTGCTGGGAACAGACGCGAGTGCTATTTGCACAGTGTATGGCAATGGGAGCATAACGTGACTTTCCTTACCAGAAAACAACTCTTGTTCGTAGGACCAGAAACTGCATGTGATTCAACTCCATTTAGGACTGGGAAAGAAACGCTAGCTCGCCTTACAAGAAACACGCTCTGCTTTTGAGAAAAGAGCACTCTTCTACTCTACTGTGTTTCCTATAGGGCCAGAACAGTGTACTTGCTCAGAACAAAAGAACTGGGCTTCCTACACCCACGACCATATCTAGTTCAATTCTGCTTAGGAACCTGACAAGAACAGTAGATTCTCTTCAGTCCAATACACTGTACATGTTGGGAACCGACGCCAATGCTATTTGCACTGTGTATGACATTGAGAGCACAATAGTGATTCTTCTTACAATAAAACAACTCTTGCTCGTAGGACCAGAAACTGCATGTAATTCAACTCTATTTAGGACTGGGAAACAAACGCTAGCTCGCCTACAAGAAACATACTCTGCTTTTGAGAAAAGAGCACTCATCTACTCTACTGGGTTTCCTATGGGGTCCGAACAGTGAGCTTGCTCAGAACAAAAGAACTGTGCTTCCTACACACATGGGCCATATCTAATTCAACTTTGCTTAGGTTACTGACAAGAACAGTAGCTCCTCTTCAGTCTAATACACTGTACTTGCTGGGAACAGACGCGAGTGCTATTTGTAGTCTGTATGGCAATGGGAGCGCAATAGTGACTCTTCTTACCAGAAAACAACTCTTGCTCTTAGGACCACAACCTGCATGTGACTCAAATCCATTTAGGACTGGGAAACAAACGCTAGCTTTGCTCACAAGAAACACACTCTGCTTTTGAGAAAAGAGCACTCTTCTACTCTACTGTGTTTCCTCTATGGCCAGAACAGTGAGCTTGCTCAGAACAAAAGGACTGTGCTTCCTACACACAGGGGCCATATCTAGTTCAACTCTGCTTAGGAAACTGACAAGAACAGTAGCTCCTCTTCAGTCCAATACACTGTACTTGCTGGGAACAGACGCGAGTGCTATTTGCACTGTGTATGGCAATGAGAGCGCAATAGTGACTTTCCTTACCAGAAAACAACTCTTGCTCCTAGGAACACAAACTGCATGTGATTCAACTCCATTTAGGACTGGAAAACAAACGCTAGCTTGCCTTACAAGAAACACACTCTGCTTTTGAGAAAAGAGCACTCTTCTACTCTACTGTGTTTCCTATGGGGTCCGAACAGTGAGCTTGCTCAGAACAAAAGAACTGTGCTTCCTACACACACGGCCATATCTAGTTCATTTCTGCTTTGGAACCTGACTAGAACAGTAGATCCTCTTCAGTCCAATACACTGTACTTGCTGGGAAAAGACGCGAGTGCTCTTTGCCCTGTGTATGGCAATGGGAGCGCAATAGTGACTTTCCTTACCAGAAAAAAACTCTTGTTCATAGGACCAGAAACTGCATGTGATTCAACTCCATTTAGGACTAGGGAACAAACGCTAGCTCGCCTTACAAGAAACACACTCTGCTTTTGAGAAAAGAGCACTTTTCTACTCCACTGTGTTTCCTATAGGGCCAGAACAGTGAGCTTGCTCAGAACATAAGAACTGTGCTTCCTACACACACGGGCCTTATCTAGTTCAACTCTGCTTAGGAAACTGACAAGAACAGTAGCTCCTCTTCAGTCCGATACACTGTACTTGCTGGGAACAGACGCGAGTGCTATTTGTACTGTGTATGGCAATGGGAGCACAATAGTGACTTTCCTTACCAGAAAACAACTCTTGCTCGTAGGACCAGAAACTGCATGTGATTCAACTCCATTTAGGACTGGGAAACAAACGCTAGCTCGCCTTACAAGAAACACACTCTGCTTTTGGGAAAAGAGCACTCTTCTACTCTACTTTGTTTTCTATGGGGTCCGAACAGTGAGCTTGCTCAGAACAAAAGAACTGTGCTTCCTACACACACGGCCATATCTAGTTCAATTCTGCTTAGGAAACTGACAAGAACAGTAGCTCCTATTCAGTCCAATACACTGTACTTGCTGGGAACAGACACGAGTGCTATTTGCACTGTGTATGGCATTTGGAGCACAATAGTGACTCTTCTTACCAGAAAACAACTCTTGCTCGTAGGACCAAAAACTGTCTGTGATTCAACTCCATTTAGGACTGGGAAACAAACGCGAGCTCGCCTTACAAGAAACACACTCTGCTTTTGAGAAAAGAGCACTCTTCTACTCTACTGTGTTCCTATAGGGCCAGAAGAGTGAGCTTGCTCAGAACATAATAACTGTGCTTCCTAAACACACGGGCCATATCTAGTTCAACTCTGCTTAGGAAACTGACAAGAACAGCAGCTCCTCTTCAGTCCGATACACTGTACTTGCTGAGAACAGACGTGAGTGCTATTTGCACTGTGTATGGCAATTGGAGCACAATAGTGACTCGTCTTACCAGAAAACAACTCTTGCTCGTACGCCCAGAAACTGCATGTGACTCAACTCCATTTAGGACTGGGAAACAAACTCTAGCTCACCTTACAAGAAACACACTCTGCTTTTGAGAAAAGAGCACTCTTCTACTCTACTGTGTTTCCTATGGGGTCCAAACAGTGAGCTTGCTCAGAACAAAAGAACTGTGCTTCCTACACACGGACCATATGTAGTTCAACTCTGCTTAGGAAACTGACAAGAAGAGTAGCTCCTCTTCAGTCCAATACACTGTACTTGCTGGGAACAGATGCATGTGCTATTTGCACTGTGTATAGCAATGGGAGCTCAATAGTGACTTTCCTTACCAGAAAACAACTCTTGCTCGTAGGACCAGAAACTGCATGTGATTCAACTCCATTTAGGACTGGGAAACAAATGCTATCTCGCCTTACAAGAAACACACTGCTTTAGAGAAAAGAGCACTCTTCTACTCTACTGTGTTTCCTATGGGGTCCAAACAGTGAGCTTGCTCAGAACAAAAGAACTGTGCTTCCTACACACGGACCATATGTAGTTCAACTCTGCTTAGGAAACTGACAAGAACAGTAGCTCCTCTTCAGTCCAATACACTGTACTTGCTGGGAACAGACGCGAGTGCTATTTACACTGTGTATGGCAATTGGAGCACAATAGTGACTCGTCTTACCAGAAAACAACTCTTGCTCATAGAACAAAAAATTGCATGTGACTCAACTCCATTTAGGACTGGGAAACAAACTCTAGCTCGCTTTACAAGAAACACACTCTGCTTTTGAGAAAAGAGCACTCTTCTACTCTACTGTGTTTCCTATAGGGCCAGAACAGTGAGCTTGCTCAGAAAAAAAGAACTGTGCTTCCTACACACAGGGGCCATATCTAGTTCAACTCTTTTTGGAAACTGACAAGAACAGTAGCTCCTCTTCAGTCCAATACACTGTACTTGCTGGGAAGAGACGGGAGGGCTATTTGCACTGTGTATGGCAATGGGAGCACAATAGTGACTTTCCTTACCAGAAAACAACTCTTGCTCATAGGACCAGAAACTGCATGTGATTCCACTCCATTTAGGACTGGGAAAGAAACGCTAACTCGCCTTACAAGAAACACACTGCTTTAGAGAAAGAGCACTCTTCTACTCTACTGTGTTTCCTATGGGGTCCAAACTGTGAGCTTGCTCAGAACAAAAGAACTGTGCTTCCTACACACACGGGCCATATCTAGTTCAACTCTGCTTAGGAAACTGACAAGAACAATAGCTCCTCTTCAGTCCAATACACTGTACATGCTGGGAACAGATGCCTGTGCTATTTGCCCTGTGTATGACAATGGGAGCGCAATAGTGACTCTTCTTACCAGAAAACACCTCTTGCTCGTAGGACCCCAAACTGCATGGGATTCAACTCCATTTAGTACAGGGTAACAAACGCTGTCTCGCCTTACAGGAAACACACTCTGCTTTTGAGAAAAGGGCACTCTTCTACTCTATTGTGTTTCCTACGGGGTCCGAACTGTGAGCTTGCTCAGAACAAAAGAACTGTGCTTCCTACACACACGGGCCATATCTAGTTCAACTCTGCTTAGGAAACTGACAAGAACAGTAGCTCCTCTTCAGTCCAATACACTGTACTTGCTGGGAACAGACGCGAGTGCTATTTACACTGTGTATGGCAATTGGAGCACAATAGTGACTCGTCTTACCAGAAAACAACTCTTGCTCATAGAACAAAAAATTGCATGTGACTCAACTCCATTTAGGACTGGGAAACAAACTCTAGCTCGCTTTACAAGAAACACACTCTGCTTTTGAGAAAAGAGCACTCTTCTACTCTACTGTGTTTCCTATAGGGCCAGAACAGTGAGCTTGCTCAGAAAAAAAGAACTGTGCTTCCTACACACAGGGGCCATATCTAGTTCAACTCTTTTTGGAAACTGACAAGAACAGTAGCTCCTCTTCAGTCCAATACACTGTACTTGCTGGGAAGAGACGGGAGGGCTATTTGCACTGTGTATGGCAATGGGAGCACAATAGTGACTTTCCTTACCAGAAAACAACTCTTGCTCATAGGACCAGAAACTGCATGTGATTCCACTCCATTTAGGACTGGGAAAGAAACGCTAACTCGCCTTACAAGAAACACACTGCTTTAGAGAAAGAGCACTCTTCTACTCTACTGTGTTTCCTATGGGGTCCAAACTGTGAGCTTGCTCAGAACAAAAGAACTGTGCTTCCTACACACACGGGCCATATCTAGTTCAACTCTGCTTAGGAAACTGACAAGAACAATAGCTCCTCTTCAGTCCAATACACTGTACATGCTGGGAACAGATGCCTGTGCTATTTGCCCTGTGTATGACAATGGGAGCGCAATAGTGACTCTTCTTACCAGAAAACACCTCTTGCTCGTAGGACCACAAACTGCATGGGATTCAACTCCATTTAGTACAGGGTAACAAACGCTGTCTCGCCTTACAGGAAACACACTCTGCTTTTGAGAAAAGGGCACTCTTCTACTCTATTGTGTTTCCTACGGGGTCCGAACTGTGAGCTTGCTCAGAACAAAAGAACTGTGCTTCCTACACACACGGGCCATATCTAGTTCAACTCTGCTTAGGAAACTGACAAGAACAGTAGCTGCTCTTCAGTCCAATACACTGTACTTGCTGGGAACAGACGCGAGTGCTATTTGCACTGTGTATGGCAATGGGAGCGCAATAGTGACTCTTCTTACCAGAAAACAAATTTGCTCGTAGTACCAGAAACTGCATGGGACTCAACTCCATTTCTGACTGGGAAACAAACACTACCTCGACTTTCAAGAAAAACAATCAAATTTTGAGAATAGAGCACTCATCTACTCTACTGTGTTTCCTATGATGTCCGCATAGTGTGCTTTCTCAGAACAAAAGAACTGTGCTTCCTACACACATGGGATATATCTGGTTCAACTCCTCTTATGAAAATGACAAGAACAGTAGCTCCTCTTCAGTCCAATACACTGTACTTGCTGGGAACAGACGCGAGTGCTATTTGCACTATGTATGGGAATGGGAGCGCAATAGTGACTTTCCTTACCAGAAAATAACTCTTGCTCATAGGACCAGAAACTGGATGTGATTCAACTCCATTTAGGACTGGGAAACAAATGCTAGCTCGCCTTACAAGGAACACACTCTGCTTTGAGAAAAGGGCACTCTTCTACTCTATTGTGTTTCCTAAGGTGTCCGAACTGTGAGCTTGCTCAGAACAAAAGACCTGTGCTTCCTACAAACACGGGCCATATCTGTTTCAACTCTGCTTAGGAAACTGACAAGAACAGTAGCTCCTCTTCAGTCCAATACACTGTACTTGCTGGGAACAGACGCAAGTGCTATTTGCCCTGTGTATGACAATGGGTGCGCAATATTGACTATTCTTACCAGAAAACAACTCTTGCTCGTAGGACCAGAAACTGCATGTGATTCAACTCCATTTAGGACTGGGAAAAAATGCTAGCTCGCCTTACAAGAAACACACTCTACTTTTGAGAAAAGAGCACTCTTCTACTCTACTGTGTTTCCTATGGTGTCTGAACAGTGAGCTTGCTCAGAACAAAAGAACTGTGCTTACTACACACACGGGCCATATCTGGTTCAACTCTGCTTAGGAAACTGACAAGAACAGTAGCTCCTCTTCAGTCCAATACACTGTACTTGCTGGGAACAGACGCAAGTGCTATTTGCACTGTGTATGGCAATGGGAGCACAATAGTGACTCTTCTTACCAGAAAACAACTCTTACTAGTAGGACCAGAAACTGCATGGGATTCAACTCCATTTCTGACTGGGAAGTAAATACTAGCTCGCCTTTCAAGGAACACAATCTAATTTTGAGAAAAGAGCACTCATCTACTCTACTGTGTTTCCTATGGTGTCCGCACAGTGTGCTTTCTCAGAAAAAAAGAACTGTGTTTCCTACACACACGGGCCATATCTAGTTCAACTCCTCTTAGGAAAATGACAAGAACAGTAGCTCCTCTTCAGTCCAATACACTGTACTTGCTGGGAACAGACGCGAGTGCTATTTGCACTATGTATGGCAATGGGAGCGCAATAGTGACTTTCCTTACCAGAAAACAACTCTTGCTCATATGTCCAGAAACTGCAAGTGATTCAACTCCATTTAGTACTGGGAAACAAACGCTAGCTCGCCTTACGAGAAACACACTCTGCTTTTGAGAAAAGAGCACTCATCTACTCTACTGTGTTTCCTATAGGGCCAGAACAGTGAGCTTGATCAGAACAAGAGAACTGTGCCTCCTACACACACGGCCATATCTAGTTCAATTCTGCTTAGGAAACTGACATGAACAGTAGATCCTCTTCAGTCCAATACACTGTACTTGATGGGAACCGACGCCAGTGCTATTTGCCCTGTGTATGACAATGGGAGCACAATAGTGACTCTTCTTACCAGAAAACAACTCTTGCTCGTAGGACCAGAAACTGCATGTGATTCAACTCCATTTAGGACTGGGAAAAAATGCTAGCTCGCCTTACAAGAAACACACTCTACTTTTGAGAAAAGAGCACTCTTCTACTCTACTGTGTTTCCTATGGTGTCTGAACAGTGAGCTTGCTCAGAACAAAAGAACTGTGCTTACTACACACACGGGCCATATCTGGTTCAACTCTGCTTAGGAAACTGACAAGAACAGTAGCTCCTCTTCAGTCCAATACACTGTACTTGCTGGGAACAGACGCCAGTGCTATTTGCACTGTGTATGGCAATGGGAGCACAATAGTGACTCTTCTTACCAGAAAACAACTCTTACTCGTAGGACCAGAAACTGCATGGGATTCAACTCCATTTCTGACTGGGAAGTAAATACTAGCTCGCCTTTCAAGGAACACAATCTAATTTTGAGAAAAGAGCACTCATCTACTCTACTGTGTTTCCTATGGTGTCCGCACAGTGTGCTTTCTCAGAAAAAAAGAACTGTGTTTCCTACACACACGGGCCATATCTAGTTCAACTCCTCTTAGGAAAATGACAAGAACAGTAGCTCCTCTTCAGTCCAATACACTGTACTTGCTGGGAACAGACGCGAGTGCTATTTGCACTATGTATGGCAATGGGAGCGCAATAGTGACTTTCCTTACCAGAAAACAACTCTTGCTCATATGACCAGAAACTGCAAGTGATTCAACTCCATTTAGTACTGGGAAACAAACGCTAGCTCGCCTTACAAGAAACACACTCTGCTTTTGAGAAAAGAGCACTCATCTACTCTACTGTGTTTCCTATAGGGCCAGAACAGTGAGCTTGATCAGAACAAGAGAACTGTGCCTCCTACACACACGGCCATATCTAGTTCAATTCTGCTTAGGAAACTGACATGAACAGTAGATCCTCTTCAGTCCAATACACTGTACTTGATGGGAACCGACGCCAGTGCTATTTGCCCTGTGTATGACAATGGGAGCACAATAGTGACTCTTCTTACCAGAAAACAACTCTTGCTCGTAGGACAAGAAACTGCATGGGATTCAACTCCACATAGGACTGGGAAAAAAACGCTAGCCCGACTTACAAGAAACACACTCTGCTTTTGAGAAAAGAGCACTCCTCTACACTACTGTGTTTCCTATGGGGTCCGAACAGTGAGCTTGCTTAGAAAAAAATAACTGTGCGTCCTACACACACGGGCCATATCTAGTTCAACTCTGCTTAGGAAACTGACAAGAACAGTAGCTCCTCTTCAGTCCAATACACTGTACTTGCTTGGAACCGACGCCAAAGCTATTTGCACTGTGTATGACATTGTGAGCGCAATAGTGATTCTTCTTACCAGAAAACAACTCTTGCTCGTAGGACCAGAAACTGCATGTGATTCAACTCCATTTAGGACTGGGAAACAAACGCTAGCTCGCCTACAAGAAACACACTCTGCTTTTGAGAAAAGAGCACTCATCTACTCTACTGGGTTTCCTATGGGGTCCGAACAGTGAGCTTGCTCAGAACAAAAGACCTGTGCTTCCTACACACACGGGCCATATCTAGTTCAACTCTGCTTAGGAAACTTACAAGAACAGTAGCTCCTCTTCAGTCCAATACACTGTACTTGCTGGGAACAGAAGCAAGTGCTATTTGAACTGTGTATGTCAATGAGATCGCAATAGTCACTTTCCCTACCAGAAAACATCTCTTGCTTGTAGGACCAGAAACTGCATGTGATTCAACTCCATTTAGGTCTGGGAAACAAACGCTAGCTCGCCTTACAAGAAACACACTCTGCTTTAGAGAAAAGATCACTCTTCTACTCTACTGTGTTTCCTATGGGGTCCGAACAGTGAGCATGCTCAGAACAAAAGAACAGTGCTTCCTACATACACGGCCATATCTAGTTCATTTCTGCTTAGGAACCTGAGAAGAACAGTAGATTCTCTTCAGTCCAATACACTGTACATGCTGGGAACCGACGCCAGTGCTATTTGCCCTGTGTATGACAATGGGAGCGCAATAGTGACTCTTCTTACCAGAAAACAACTCTTGCTCGTAGGATCAGAAACTGCATGTGATTCAACTCCATATAGGACTGGGAAAAAAACGCTAGCTCTCCTTGCAAGAAACACACTCTGCTTTTGAGAAAAGAGCACTCTTCTACTCTACTGTGTTTCCTATAGGGCCAGAACAGTGAGACTGCACAGAACAAAAGAAGTGTGCTTCCTACACACACGGCCATATCTAGTTCAATTCAGCTTAGGAAACTGACAAGAACAGTATACCCTCCAGTCAAATACACTGCACATGCTGGGAACAGGCACCAGTGCTATTTGCCCTCTATATGACAATGGGAGCGCAATAGTGACTCTTCTTACCAGAAAACAACTCTTGCTCGTAGGACCAAAAACTGTCTGTGATTCAACTCCATTTAGGACTGGGAAACAAACACGAGCTCGCCTTACAAGAAACACACTCTGCTTTAGAGAAAAGAGCACTCTTCTACTCTACTGTGTTTCCTGTAGGACCAGAAGAGTGAGCTTGCTCAGAACATAATAACTGTGCTTCCTAAACACACGGGCCATATCTAGTTCAACTCTGCTTAGGAAACTGACAAGAACAGCAGCTCCTCTTCAGTCCGATACACTGTACTTGCTGAGAACAGACGTGAGTGCTATTTGCACTGTGTATGGCAATTGGAGCACAATAGTGACTCGTCTTACCAGAAAACAACTCTTGCTCGTACGCCCAGAAACTGCATGTGACTCAACTCCATTTAGGACTGGGAAACAAACTCTAGCTCACCTTACAAGAAACACATTCTACTTTTGGGAAAAGAGCACTCTTCTACTCTACTGTGTTTCCTATAGGGCCAGAACAGTTAGCTTGCTCAGAACAAAAGAACTGTGCTTCCTACACACACGGACCATATGTAGTTCAACTCTGCTTAGGAAACTGACAAGAACAGTAGCTCCTCTTCAGTCCAATACACTGTACTTGCTGGGAACACACGCGAGTGCTATTTACACTGTGTATGGCAATTGGAGCACAATAGTGACTCGTCTTACCAGAAAACAACTCTTGCTCATAGAACAAAAAATTGCTTGTGACTCAACTCCACTTAGGCCTGGGAAACAAACTCTAGCTCGCTTTACAAGAAACACACTCTGCTTTTGAGAAAAGAGCACTCTTCTACTCTACTGTGTTTCCTATAGGGCCAGAACAGTGAGCTTGCTCAGAAAAAAAGAACTGTGCTTCCTACACACAGGGGCCATATCTAGTTCAACTCTTTTTAGGAAACTGACAAGAACAGTAGCTCCTCTTCAGTCCAATACACTGTACTTTCTGGGAAGAGACGGGAGGGCTATTTGCACTGTGTATGGCAATGGGAGCACAATCGTGACTTTCCTTACCAGAAAACAACTCTTGCTCATAGGACTAGAAACTGCATGTGATTCCACTCCATTTAGGAATGGGAAACAAACGCTAGCTCGCCTTAAAAGAAACACACTCTGCTTTTGAGAAAAAAGCACTCTTCTACTCTACTGTGTTTCCTATGGGTCCGAACAGTGAGATTGCTCAGAACAAAAAAACTGTGCTTCCTACACACACGGCCATATCTAGTTCAAGTCTGCTTAGGAACCTGACAAGAACAGTAGGTCCTCTTCAGTCCAATACACTGTACTTGCTGGGAACAGACGCGAGTGCTATTTGCACAGTGTATGGCAATGGGAGCATAACGTGACTTTCCTTACCAGAAAACAACTCTTGTTCGTAGGACCAGAAACTGCATGTGATTCAACTCCATTTAGGACTGGGAAAGAAACGCTAGCTCGCCTTACAAGAAACACGCTCTGCTTTTGAGAAAAGAGCACTCTTCTACTCTACTGTGTTTCCTATAGGGCCAGAACAGTGTACTTGCTCAGAACAAAAGAACTGGGCTTCCTACACCCACGACCATATCTAGTTCAATTCTGCTTAGGAACCTGACAAGAACAGTAGATTCTCTTCAGTCCAATACACTGTACATGTTGGGAACCGACGCCAATGCTATTTGCACTGTGTATGACATTGAGAGCACAATAGTGATTCTTCTTACAATAAAACAACTCTTGCTCGTAGGACCAGAAACTGCATGTAATTCAACTCTATTTAGGACTGGGAAACAAACGCTAGCTCGCCTACAAGAAACATACTCTGCTTTTGAGAAAAGAGCACTCATCTACTCTACTGGGTTTCCTATGGTGTCCGAACAGTGAGCTTGCTCAGAACAAGAGAACTGTGCTTCCTACACACATGGGCCATATCTAATTCAACTTTGCTTAGGTTACTGACAAGAACAGTAGCTCCTCTTCAGTCTAATACACTGTACTTGCTGGGAACAGACGCGAGTGCTATTTGTAGTCTGTATGGCAATGGGAGCGCAATAGTGACTCTTCTTACCAGAAAACAACTCTTGCTCTTAGGACCACAACCTGCATGTGACTCAAATCCATTTAGGACTGGGAAACAAACGCTAGCTTTGCTCACAAGAAACACACTCTGCTTTTGAGAAAAGAGCACTCTTCTACTCTACTGTGTTTCCTCTATGGCCAGAACAGTGAGCTTGCTCAGAACAAAAGGACTGTGCTTCCTACACACAGGGGCCATATCTAGTTCAACTCTGCTTAGGAAACTGACAAGAACAGTAGCTCCTCTTCAGTCCAATACACTGTACTTGCTGGGAACAGACGCGAGTGCTATTTGCACTGTGTATGGCAATGAGAGCGCAATAGTGACTTTCCTTAACAGAAAACAACTCTTGCTCC
Source organism: Peromyscus eremicus (assembly GCF_949786415.1). Classification (NCBI taxonomy): domain Eukaryota; kingdom Metazoa; phylum Chordata; class Mammalia; order Rodentia; family Cricetidae; genus Peromyscus; species Peromyscus eremicus. The sequence goes on along the minus strand of NW_026736890.1, from coordinate 8,156 downwards.
TAGGAACACAAACTGCATGTGATTCAATTCCATTTAGGACTGGAAAACAAACGCTAGCTTGCCTTACAAGAAACACACTCTGCTTTTGAGAAAAGAGCACTCTTCTACTCTACTGTGTTTCCTATGGGGTCCGAACAGTGAGCTTGCTCAGAACAAAAGAACTGTGCTTCCTACACACACGGCCATATCTAGTTCATTTCTGGTTTGGAACCTGACTAGAACAGTAGATCCTCTTCAGTCCAATACACTGTACTTGCTGGGAAAAGACGCGAGTGCTCTTTGCCCTGTGTATGGCAATGGGAGCGCAATAGTGACTTTCCTTACCAGAAAAAAACTCTTGTTCATAGGACCAGAAACTGCATGTGATTCAACTCCATTTAGGACTAGGGAACAAACGCTAGCTCGCCTTACAAGAAACACACTCTGCTTTTGAGAAAAGAGCACTTTTCTACTCCACTGTGTTTCCTATAGGGCCAGAACAGTGAGCTTGCTCAGAACATAAGAACTGTGCTTCCTACACACACGGGCCTTATCTAGTTCAACTCTGCTTAGGAAACTGACAAGAACAGTAGCTCCTCTTCAGTCCGATACACTGTACTTGCTGGGAACAGACGCGAGTGCTATTTGTACTGTGTATGGCAATGGGAGCACAATAGTGACTTTCCTTACCAGAAAACAACTCTTGCTCGTAGGACCAGAAACTGCATGTGATTCAACTCCATTTAGGACTGGGAAACAAACGCTAGCTCGCCTTACAAGAAACACACTCTGCTTTTGGGAAAAGAGCACTCTTCTACTCTACTTTGTTTTCTATGGGGTCCGAACAGTGAGCTTGCTCAGAACAAAAGAACTGTGCTTCCTACACACACGGCCATATCTAGTTCAATTCTGCTTAGGAAACTGACAAGAACAGTAGCTCCTATTCAGTCCAATACACTGTACTTGCTGGGAACAGACACGAGTGCTATTTGCACTGTGTATGGCATTTGGAGCACAATAGTGACTCTTCTTACCAGAAAACAACTCTTGCTCGTAGGACCAAAAACTGTCTGTGATTCAACTCCATTTAGGACTGGGAAACAAACGCGAGCTCGCCTTACAAGAAACACACTCTGCTTTTGAGAAAAGAGCACTCTTCTACTCTACTGTGTTCCTATAGGGCCAGAAGAGTGAGCTTGCTCAGAACATAATAACTGTGCTTCCTAAACACACGGGCCATATCTAGTTCAACTCTGCTTAGGAAACTGACAAGAACAGCAGCTCCTCTTCAGTCCGATACACTGTACTTGCTGAGAACAGACGTGAGTGCTATTTGCACTGTGTTTGGCAATTGGAGCACAATAGTGACTCATCTTACCAGAAAACAACTCTTGCTCGTACGACCAGAAACTGCATGTGACTCAACTCCATTTAGGACTGGGAAACAAACTCTAGCTCACCTTACAAGAAACACACTCTGCTTTTGAGAAAAGAGCACTCTTCTACTCTACTGTGTTTCCTATGGGGTCCAAACAGTGAGCTTGCTCAGAACAAAAGAACTGTGCTTCCTACACACGGACCATATGTAGTTCAACTCTGCTTAGGAAACTGACAAGAAGAGTAGCTCCTCTTCAGTCCAATACACTGTACTTGCTGGGAACAGATGCATGTGCTATTTGCACTGTGTATAGCAATGGGAGCTCAATAGTGACTTTCCTTACCAGAAAACAACTCTTGCTCGTAGGACCAGAAACTGCATGTGATTCAACTCCATTTAGGACTGGGAAACAAATGCTAGCTCGCCTTACAAGAAACACACTGCTTTAGAGAAAAGAGCACTCTTCTACTCTACTGTGTTTCCTATGGGGTCCAAACAGTGAGCTTGCTCAGAACAAAAGAACTGTGCTTCCTACACACGGACCATATGTAGTTCAACTCTGCTTAGGAAACTGACAAGAACAGTAGCTCCTCTTCAGTCCAATACACTGTACTTGCTGGGAACAGACGCGAGTGCTATTTACACTGTGTATGGCAATTGGAGCACAATAGTGACTCGTCTTACCAGAAAACAACTCTTGCTCATAGAACAAAAAATTGCATGTGACTCAACTCCATTTAGGACTGGGAAACAAACTCTAGCTCGCTTTACAAGAAACACACTCTGCTTTTGAGAAAAGAGCACTCTTCTACTCTACTGTGTTTCCTATAGGGCCAGAACAGTGAGCTTGCTCAGAAAAAAAGAACTGTGCTTCCTACACACAGGGGCCATATCTAGTTCAACTCTTTTTGGAAACTGACAAGAACAGTAGCTCCTCTTCAGTCCAATACACTGTACTTGCTGGGAAGAGACGGGAGGGCTATTTGCACTGTGTATGGCAATGGGAGCACAATAGTGACTTTCCTTACCAGAAAACAACTCTTGCTCATAGGACCAGAAACTGCATGTGATTCCACTCCATTTAGGACTGGGAAAGAAACGCTAACTCGCCTTACAAGAAACACACTGCTTTAGAGAAAGAGCACTCTTCTACTCTACTGTGTTTCCTATGGGGTCCAAACTGTGAGCTTGCTCAGAACAAAAGAACTGTGCTTCCTACACACACGGGCCATATCTAGTTCAACTCTGCTTAGGAAACTGACAAGAACAATAGCTCCTCTTCAGTCCAATACACTGTACATGCTGGGAACAGATGCCTGTGCTATTTGCCCTGTGTATGACAATGGGAGCGCAATAGTGACTCTTCTTACCAGAAAACACCTCTTGCTCGTAGGACCACAAACTGCATGGGATTCAACTCCATTTAGTACAGGGTAACAAACGCTGTCTCGCCTTACAGGAAACACACTCTGCTTTTGAGAAAAGGGCACTCTTCTACTCTATTGTGTTTCCTACGGGGTCCGAACTGTGTGATTGCTCAGAACAAAAGAACTGTGCTTCCTACACACACGGGCCATATCTAGTTCAACTCTGCTTAGGAAACTGACAAGAACAGTAGCTGCTCTTCAGTCCAATACACTGTACTTGCTGGAACAGACGCGAGTGCTATTTGCACTGTGTATGGCAATGGGAGCGCAATAGTGACTCTTCTTACCAGAAAACAAATTTGCTCGTAGTACCAGAAACTGCATGGGACTCAACTCCATTTCTGACTGGGAAACAAACACTACCTCGACTTTCAAGAAAAACAATCAAATTTTGAGAATAGAGCACTCATCTACTCTACTGTGTTTCCTATGATGTCCGCATAGTGTGCTTTCTCAGAACAAAAGAACTGTGCTTCCTACACACATGGGATATATCTGGTTCAACTCCTCTTATGAAAATGACAAGAACAGTAGCTCCTCTTCAGTCCAATACACTGTACTTGCTGGGAACAGACGCGAGTGCTATTTGCACTATGTATGGGAATGGGAGCGCAATAGTGACTTTCCTTACCAGAAAATAACTCTTGCTCATAGGACCAGAAACTGGATGTGATTCAACTCCATTTAGGACTGGGAAACAAATGCTAGCTCGCCTTACAAGGAACACACTCTGCTTTGAGAAAAGGGCACTCTTCTACTCTATTGTGTTTCCTAAGGTGTCCGAACTGTGAGCTTGCTCAGAACAAAAGACCTGTGCTTCCTACAAACACGGGCCATATCTGTTTCAACTCTGCTTAGGAAACTGACAAGAACAGTAGCTCCTCTTCAGTCCAATACACTGTACTTGCTGGGAACAGACGCAAGTGCTATTTGCCCTGTGTATGACAATGGGTGCGCAATATTGACTATTCTTACCAGAAAACAACTCTTGCTCGTAGGACCAGAAACTGCATGTGATTCAACTCCATTTAGGACTGGGAAAAAATGCTAGCTCGCCTTACAAGAAACACACTCTACTTTTGAGAAAAGAGCACTCTTCTACTCTACTGTGTTTCCTATGGTGTCTGAACAGTGAGCTTGCTCAGAACAAAAGAACTGTGCTTACTACACACACTGGCCATATCTGGTTCAACTCTGCTTAGGAAACTGACAAGAACAGTAGCTCCTCTTCAGTCCAATACACTGTACTTGCTGGGAACAGACGCAAGTGCTATTTGCACTGTGTATGGCAATGGGAGCACAATAGTGACTCTTCTTACCAGAAAACAACTCTTACTAGTAGGACCAGAAACTGCATGGGATTAAACTCCATTTCTGACTGGGAAGTAAATACTAGCTCGCCTTTCAAGGAACACAATCTAATTTTGAGAAAAGAGCACTCATCTACTCTACTGTGTTTCCTATGGTGTCCGCACAGTGTGCTTTCTCAGAAAAAAAGAACTGTGTTTCCTACACACACGGGCCATATCTAGTTCAACTCCTCTTAGGAAAATGACAAGAACAGTAGCTCCTCTTCAGTCCAATACACTGTACTTGCTGGGAACAGACGCGAGTGCTATTTGCACTATGTATGGCAATGGGAGCGCAATAGTGACTTTCCTTACCAGAAAACAACTCTTGCTCATATGTCCAGAAACTGCAAGTGATTCAACTCCATTTAGTACTGGAAACAAACGCTAGCTCGCCTTACAAGAAACACACTCTGCTTTTGAGAAAAGGGCACTCATCTACTCTACTGTGTTTCCTATAGGGCCAGAACAGTGAGCTTGATCAGAACAAGAGAACTGTGCCTCCTACACACACGGCCATATCTAGTTCAATTCTGCTTAGGAAACTGACATGAACAGTAGATCCTCTTCAGTCCAATACACTGTACTTGATGGGAACCGGCGCCAGTGCTATTTGCCCTGTGTATGACAATGGGAGCACAATAGTGACTCTTCTTACCAGAAAACAACTCTTGCTCGTAGGACCAGAAACTGCATGTGATTCAACTCCATTTAGGACTGGGAAAAAATGCTAGCTCGCCTTACAAGAAACACACTCTACTTTTGAGAAAAGAGCACTCTTCTACTCTACTGTGTTTCCTATGGTGTCTGAACAGTGAGCTTGCTCAGAACAAAAGAACTGTGCTTACTACACACACGGGCCATATCTGGTTCAACTCTGCTTAGGAAACTGACAAGAACAGTAGCTCCTCTTCAGTCCAATACACTGTACTTGCTGGGAACAGACGCCAGTGCTATTTGCACTGTGTATGGCAATGGGAGCACAATAGTGACTCTTCTTACCAGAAAACAACTCTTACTCGTAGGACCAGAAACTGCATGGGATTCAACTCCATTTCTGACTGGGAAGTAAATACTAGCTCGCCTTTCAAGGAACACAATCTAATTTTGAGAAAAGAGCACTCATCTACTCTACTGTGTTTCCTATGGTGTCCGCACAGTGTGCTTTCTCAGAAAAAAAGAACTGTGTTTCCTACACACACGGGCCATATCTAGTTCAACTCCTCTTAGGAAAATGACAAGAACAGTAGCTCCTCTTCAGTCCAATACACTGTACTTGCTGGGAACAGACGCGAGTGCTATTTGCACTATGTATGGCAATGGGAGCGCAATAGTGACTTTCCTTACCAGAAAACAACTCTTGCTCATATGACCAGAAACTGCAAGTGATTCAACTCCATTTAGTACTGGGAAACAAACGCTAGCTCGCCTTACAAGAAACACACTCTGCTTTTGAGAAAAGAGCACTCATCTACTCTACTGTGTTTCCTATAGGGCCAGAACAGTGAGCTTGATCAGAACAAGAGAACTGTGCCTCCTACACACACGGCCATATCTAGTTCAATTCTGCTTAGGAAACTGACATGAACAGTAGATCCTCTTCAGTCCAATACACTGTACTTGATGGGAACCGACGCCAGTGCTATTTGCCCTGTGTATGACAATGGGAGCACAATAGTGACTCTTCTTACCAGAAAACAACTCTTGCTCGTAGGACAAGAAACTGCATGGGATTCAACTCCACATAGGACTGGGAAAAAAACGCTAGCCCGACTTACAAGAAACACACTCTGCTTTTGAGAAAAGAGCACTCCTCTACACTACTGTGTTTCCTATGGGGTCCGAACAGTGAGCTTGCTTAGAAAAAAATAACTGTGCGTCCTACACACACGGGCCATATCTAGTTCAACTCTGCTTAGGAAACTGACAAGAACAGTAGCTCCTCTTCAGTCCAATACACTGTACTTGCTTGGAACCGACGCCAAAGCTATTTGCACTGTGTATGACATTGTGAGCGCAATAGTGATTCTTCTTACCAGAAAACAACTCTTGCTCGTAGGACCAGAAACTGCATGTGATTCAACTCCATTTAGGACTGGGAAACAAACGCTAGCTCGCCTACAAGAAACACACTCTGCTTTTGAGAAAAGAGCACTCATCTACTCTACTGGGTTTCCTATGGGGTCCGAACAGTGAGCTTGCTCAGAACAAAAGACCTGTGCTTCCTACACACACGGGCCATATCTAGTTCAACTCTGCTTAGGAAACTTACAAGAACAGTAGCTCCTCTTCAGTCCAATACACTGTACTTGCTGGGAACAGAAGCAAGTGCTATTTGAACTGTGTATGTCAATGAGATCGCAATAGTCACTTTCCCTACCAGAAAACATCTCTTGCTTGTAGGACCAGAAACTGCATGTGATTCAACTCCATTTAGGTCTGGGAAACAAACGCTAGCTCGCCTTACAAGAAACACACTCTGCTTTAGAGAAAAGATCACTCTTCTACTCTACTGTGTTTCCTATGGGGTCCGAACAGTGAGCATGCTCAGAACAAAAGAACAGTGCTTCCTACATACACGGCCATATCTAGTTCATTTCTGCTTAGGAACCTGAGAAGAACAGTAGATTCTCTTCAGTCCAATACACTGTACATGCTGGGAACCGACGCCAGTGCTATTTGCCCTGTGTATGACAATGGGAGCGCAATAGTGACTCTTCTTACCAGAAAACAACTCTTGCTCGTAGGATCAGAAACTGCATGTGATTCAACTCCATATAGGACTGGGAAAAAAACGCTAGCTCTCCTTGCAAGAAACACACTCTGCTTTTGAGAAAAGAGCACTCTTCTACTCTACTGTGTTTCCTATAGGGCCAGAACAGTGAGACTGCACAGAACAAAAGAAGTGTGCTTCCTACACACACGGCCATATCTAGTTCAATTCAGCTTAGGAAACTGACAAGAACAGTATACCCTCCAGTCAAATACACTGCACATGCTGGGAACAGGCACCAGTGCTATTTGCCCTCTATATGACAATGGGAGCGCAATAGTGACTCTTCTTACCAGAAAACAACTCTTGCTCGTAGGACCAAAAACTGTCTGTGATTCAACTCCATTTAGGACTGGGAAACAAACACGAGCTCGCCTTACAAGAAACACACTCTGCTTTAGAGAAAAGAGCACTCTTCTACTCTACTGTGTTTCCTGTAGGACCAGAAGAGTGAGCTTGCTCAGAACATAATAACTGTGCTTCCTAAACACACGGGCCATATCTAGTTCAACTCTGCTTAGGAAACTGACAAGAACAGCAGCTCCTCTTCAGTCCGATACACTGTACTTGCTGAGAACAGACGTGAGTGCTATTTGCACTGTGTATGGCAATTGGAGCACAATAGTGACTCGTCTTACCAGAAAACAACTCTTGCTCGTACGCCCAGAAACTGCATGTGACTCAACTCCATTTAGGACTGGGAAACAAACTCTAGCTCACCTTACAAGAAACACATTCTACTTTTGGGAAAAGAGCACTCTTCTACTCTACTGTGTTTCCTATAGGGCCAGAACAGTTAGCTTGCCTCAGAACAAAAGAACTGTGCTTCCTACACACACGGACCATATGTAGTTCAACTCTGCTTAGGAAACTGACAAGAACAGTAGCTCCTCTTCAGTCCAATACACTGTACTTGCTGGGAACACACGCGAGTGCTATTTACACTGTGTATGGCAATTGGAGCACAATAGTGACTCGTCTTACCAGAAAACAACTCTTGCTCATAGAACAAAAAATTGCTTGTGACTCAACTCCACTTAGGCCTGGGAAACAAACTCTAGCTCGCTTTACAAGAAACACACTCTGCTTTTGAGAAAAGAGCACTCTTCTACTCTACTGTGTTTCCTATAGGGCCAGAACAGTGAGCTTGCTCAGAAAAAAAGAACTGTGCTTCCTACACACAGGGGCCATATCTAGTTCAACTCTTTTTAGGAAACTGACAAGAACAGTAGCTCCTCTTCAGTCCAATA
>NW_026736889.1:0-56382 GCF_949786415.1 Peromyscus eremicus | reverse complement strand
GTGTGTAATATTGTAATACCATTTGAAAGGAGGAAGAGGTTCTTTTGTAATTATTTTATAGCTGGTATTAAAATATTTTTTAAGATAGTAAGAGACCAACTGACTTCTAGTATCATTCCTATAATGCAGGAGACTTCACAGTATTTTAGTTTTTTAAAATTAAATTAAAGCACCCATTTCTTTCTATTCTTGTCAGTTTCTTGTGGGTTGTATTTGTAGACTTAGGTCAAGTTAGAAAACCCAAGCTCTGGCCAACCTTAACGACCCTAGGGTTTCTAGTGTTTAACTGCTGACACTTAAAAATTATAGAGAAGCTACCATTTACAAACAGATGTAAGTCTATCCAGATCCTATTCTAGTAAAAACAGGTACACTCAACCTTTCCATTTAAACAATCCATTAGCAAAAGTTACTGAATTTAAACTTCAGGGGATTTAGAAAGAAATTTAGTCAGTGTAGAGAAATTCTGAATGACTTTTGGCATCAGAAAAGAGAAACACTTAAAGGGCGTGGGAATCAGGTTCACAAATCCAAGCTGTGGTCTGGGTTGGTAATATGTAACTTGAGTGTAGTATTCTTCACTGGCCCTTTGCCCTGACCCCAAAATATGCTCACACAACAATGTTTTCACTTCATTTATTCCTTTAAAACAAGTCACTTCATACATTTAGATATTGAAAAATCACATGTCATAAATAAAATTAATGCATCTTAATAACAAAGGCAAAATCATGAGTTGTATTAAATAAAGTTAGACATCTTCCAGATAGCAGCAGTGCACGAACTTTGAAAACTTGCTAGCAAGTAGACAAGGGAACATTTTGAAAGCAATACTGTCCATCTTCACTAAGAACACATTTTCTTATGCCAAAAAAAAAAAAAACCCAACTCTTTTTCTGTTTGGCCCCTTTGCAATTATGTTCTAGAGCTCTGTATTTCAGGCTTTATGGCTGTTTTCTTATTTAAGGAGCTCTGCCTCTACTGTGTTAACACAGTCACTATAGACTATTTTTCATTTCATATCATTTTGACAAGCTATATGTACTTATTAGGCATTCTTACGGAAAAATTAATTTGGTATATATTTCCTGTGACACCTTGAGTCCTGAATGGCACGAAATGTGAACTGGAAACCCTTATCCTTTAAGTAACTTAGGGATGATACTCAACTAAACATTCTATACCAGTTCTGGTGCCAAGTCACAACATCTCAGTAGAAATTCTTAACCTCTTTACCTATAACTTAACCAAATCATACCTTCACCATACTTAAAATTCCTACGTACAGGTCAATGTGTTCAAAAACAAAAGTAAAAAAGTGTGCCATGCAAAATGCTTACATTCATGGCCATATACATTTCCTTTTTAGTAGTACTTTTTTCTATTAAATTAAGATGTAAACACCCCATAATTCAGTACCAACATAATACTTTGTTTTCCAAATGAAATATTTAAAGCACTGTAAACAAAATGGTAACTAATTTTTTGAAGAAAAAAACGACCACAATCAAGACTATCTTACATTCATTGAGTTGGATGTGCTGACATATTACAATGGTTATTAAGGAAAAAACCTGGGGCTGGGGATGCTGATCAGTGAGCAAGCGCAAAGCCCTGGTTTGGTGCCTATTACTATGAGAAACAAACTAGCTTATTCAAATCAAGTGTTCCTTCAGGTTTACAAATATTGCTTGCATATCTTACTAAAAAATCAATTTCCCTAAAATATGCTTACTTAGAAATGAAAGGTTTCATGAATCTACTCTTTTAAAAACTCTATGGTGTAAACAAAATTTGAATACTGTAAAACAAGTGACAACAATCACATTACAGAAGTGACATTTCATATGCTAGGGTACAGACCATTCTCCTAACAGTGACTGAAATTAGACTTTAGCATAAGATACAATAATTACTTATGGTAATAACTGATGGCTAGCAGCTCAAGGTTGTATCTTTCCTGTCCTCAAGATCTCTAGAAGGCTACGTAAACTTTTATTCTCTAATTTTTAAAGTGCTGCAAAAATAAGGTTTCAACACGTGAAAAATGTAATTCTTAGTATATGTAAATTTAAGAAGGCCACCTGATTTTTAATATATAATGCGTGTTATATAATGTGTGTATATGGATCACTGTTGCTTAATTTCACATACAGCCTACCGTACATTTTCCAAAAGGATGGAAAATCAACTAGGGCAGCTTGAAGGAAGAAGCTAGAAGACAAGCAAGTTAGGCATGAACAGTTAGGGGCTATAAAGGTAGGGAAGGAATGTTATCTTTGGATTGTTTTCTGGGACTTGAACTCGACAGGATATTCAAATGGCATAATGGTATTAGTTCCTAACAACAGGGCTAAGTTGGCCATTAACCATTTGTTTATGTCCATTTCTCATTCATAGAGAGCAATTAAGAAACCAACCATGAATCACTAACAAAAGATGTGGTAACATCCGGATGTCTTCATATGGCTGTCACATCACAAAACTGCCAGGGACATTCATTTGGACTAATACCATGACTAGGGAGGGCTCTTCATAAAAGCACACTGAATCTTTAATCCAAAGAAGAGGGAGGGAAGAAGGGAGTAGCAGGGGCAAAGTGTAATTGTTATTCTACCACTACTACCCTCTCACACTAACATAAACTGTCTCATTTGAACTAAAAAAGAAACTCCTGAGGACAGGCAACAACTGAACAACTGGCCAAGGGGTTCATTAGCACGAAGTTGCTTTTAATTAGGGTACAACTAAATTCACAGATCTTTCCAAATTCTCAAAATGAGTTTACTCACATTAATAAATAATTTCAAGAGCTTAATAAGCACAGGAAAAAATATAAAACAACAAATCCTTTAAATTCTATGAGGCTTACTAGCTTGTATTTATACTGAACATAAATTAATAATGAAATAATTTGCATATAATGCTTCACCTTGAATGTTCTACAACCAGAACATACTCTAAAACCAGTTTTCACGTCAGCAAATCATTAAAAAGCCCTTTTGAAAGTCATCTGACTCTCAGTGTCTACCTGGCAACTGGACAAATCAGGTAAAAGATAAAGGAGGGCAAGAAGGAACCCCTAAATAAATACTAAACAAGATGTATAAAAAACACTTAGAACGAAGAGTTTGATTTTTAAGACGCCAGTACTCATTCTTTTCTTTACATTTACTAAACTAATCCTTCTCTGTAGATAACACAGACTTAGCTTTAAAATGACAGGAATTTATCTTCAAAAAATAGAACATGCCTGACACATTATAAGTTATTCAATAAATACTTGTTGCATGAACAAACTTCTGGATCCAAAATTTTAGAAACATTGAATATGGATGCTCAAGTGGTACAGGAAGGCAAACTTTATAAATATGATGCATAAAACTCAATTTGATGGATGTTACCCAGTGTTACATTTTTAATGTACAGTTTTAAATTAAATATTTTATAGAGGAAATAAAAGAGATAAAAAATCATCTGGACCAAAGAGACTTTTGTGAAATCATTTGCACATGTCACAAATGCCAAATGTTCAGTGTCCTAAGCTCACTCATGCTATCTTTAAGGCTCAGTAAAAAAACAAAAATTAAGTATTTTCAATTTATATGACATTGCCTGACTGGCTATGTGCACAAAGGGTATTCAAGAAAAGCCATCTGGCCAGGTATGGTGGTCCCTGCTTGTTATCTCAACACTCAGGAGGCTGAGGCAGAAGGATTACTTCAAGTTTGAGGAGACTGGCCTATATAGCAAATTCCAGGCCAGCCAGAAACACATAGCGAGACCCTGTCTCAAAGCAAGAAAGAATGTCATCTGATGACTGAAGCATACTTTGTGAATTGTCCAACTGTTCCTTAAAGGAACAAAGTTTCTCTCTAAATTGTTCACTTTAATATTCCTTCATTTTATATGGTTACCATTGCCTAGTAAAAGGCTAAGGGTTGCCCTTAATTTGAAAACATTTGCTAAGATACATGGGAAAAGATGGAAGTGCTTTAAAGTACACCGATGGTTGTCTGAGCTACTTAAATAAGATCAAGGTAACAAAACTTCACAACAGTATGCCTCTTTACATTGTATGACAGAATACACACCACATTGGAACTTAAAGATCCCTGATCTTTAGAAGAATTAAGAGGTAGAAGACTTTACCTGGAAGATTCTATAGTGAAGCTAAGTTTGAGTGGGTGTGCCTTGAGGATCAATCCATCAAGCAAATGGCTACATATCTGTCACTAGGTAGCAGTATTCTGAGAGAGCTGCATAAGGCAAAGATTTTAAAACTTTTTATATTTTGGAAGTGAAACAAACCCAACCAATTATTTAAAAACTGAAAGTCAAAGATCACAGGTAAACAGAGTACTAACTTGCAGAAATGTGGACTATCCAAAAGATCAAAGTGGAGCTTGAATACTGTTATCTATGAAATCAATCAAAAGCATACCATTGACACTTTAGAGGAAGACTTGTTTGTAAGAAGTGCTTTCAGCAAACAGCTGAGGGAATTAAATCCCCTCAGACAAACTTATATGTAAAACAGCACAAGAAAAAAACAAAACAAAAACCACAATTTCAAGATACTTCTTGAATTCTAAAATAAATTAGCAATTAAAAAGGCATACCCTGCTTCATTTAAAAAATGTATCTAATGTGAGAAACACCAACAGTGAATTGCATTAAAACAAGAGGCCAACGGTCTTTTAAAGCTTCAGGAAGCTGCTTCAGGCACCTTTCCCCCTTATACATTCCACTTCTATACACTAGAACTCTCCAACAGGACCCCATTCCTGTTTTAGATAACATTCTCCAGGAACACACGCATCCCTGTAAAATTGCTTTTTATGCACTTATAAGTTGTTAGATACACTTATAAAGTCTACCAAATTGCAATATAAAAAATTTTGACAATTCTGAGTGTCTTCATTGGATGAATCAATTCAGAATTTAGAAACTTCTAACTCATTCAGAGTTATTAAAAGGAATCAACTACTGGAGATACTGCGGTGTATGTCCAGTGACCCTCCACAAAGCTTTCCACATTACCTAAAATAGGATGCTTTCTTCTATAAGTTAAAGCCGCTGGGTGCTGGTTTATAATAAATCCAGTCTTCAGGTCAGCATCAGCAGTGGCCCAAGCCACCTATTCCGTCACCCTAGTAGGAAGAGGGCATGCCACTAGTGTAGCCACACATCTGTAAACTTGCACACTAATTTTAATCTTAACAAGGATTTTCAGTGTCAGTCATACTGGTTAAGTTAAAAGGATGGTCCAAGCACTGTGTTCTTCTATTCTGTAGGGTTATGAATAGCTTATTGGAAAACCCAGAGCCTTCTGGATCTGTGAGGTAGTAGGCTCCAACTCTTATCATGAACACATCACACCTCTCCAAAGTTGGTATGGCCTGTCTCCTTGGCATGGTCCCTTGCTTCTGCTTGTCCAGTTAACCCCTTCTGACACACCATGCATCTCAGGGTGAAGCGGTTTACATCAGTAAACTGTCTCTTTTTTCTAGCTTCATCAGCTAACTCCAGGGCTTGTACAAGAACGATATCATCATTTGAGGAGAAAATGGTCAGAGGAGGCGTATCTGGATCGGGAAAGTCACGCTGAAGCGGGTCATAGTGGATGCCATCGTAGATGAGCAGCACCCTTTTGGTATACCCCGCATCTTCCCCAAAACGATCAATTCTGACGGTCTGTGTATCCACTACACATATTTCACATTGATAAAACTTAGACAGAATGGATATCTCAATGGCTCCCCCCCAAGTGTCATCCCTTTTGATCCATTCACAATACTCCTCGTTTGTTTTCCCCAGGATTGCCTCACTATAGAAGTCTGGATCGCTTGCTACAATTTGTGCTATGAGGCATCTCATGTCAGGGGCACAAGCTGGATTCAAGACTCCTCCTTCAACGACATAGTACACACTGGTAAAGAGGCAAGAGTTGTCTGCCGGGACTGCAGTTCTGGTAAGCACAGGCAGAGCTTCCCTGACATAGCTAGGAGCACCGTGTTTGGAAAATGCAGGTGAAGCTTTTGGTCTGGTGTGGTCTTCTTCAACAATCAGCATGTCACCTGTCAAAAATAAAACAAATCCAGAACTGCAGAGAAGTTACAGAGGGGGGGTTTATTAGCCAACTCGGTAAATTAGGAGCCAAATGAGTTCAGGCATAAAGTGGGTTACCAAGGAGAACAAGGCTTTGTAAACAAGAGACCAGTAACACCTAAGTTTTGTTTGTGTTTTTAGTTCACTGTCGCATCCCAACTTAAAGACAAAAACCTTTATGTAAAAAGGTAAGTTGAAAAAACAAAATCTCCTATGTTCTTCATTTAAAAACGGGAATCCTTCCGCTGTTCACCACAAACTAGGTAGGTCACCAGGGTGTTCTCCTTGCACTTGGCATGACTATAATACCATTTGATGTTTAGAGGGGGTCTTGACACAGAACGGAAAGTTTCTAATGGTCGACACCGATGTTCGAGTTTTAATACTGGGAACAAAACTCTTACAGTTCACACAGTCAAGGTAAGTGTACACAAAACAAATTATAAAAACAAATCAACAAAGGGGAAAAACAATTGTAGACAAAATCGGTATCTCGACTGCCGGCCTGCTGATCAGGATAGGGAAAAAGAACCACCCACCGTATCAGCGGGAAAGGGTCCTGCTGTCCTTTGGGAAAGCAGAGAAAACAAAATAAACGAGATGGTCCCAAAGTTGACCTGCAAGCAGGCTTGGGGAGTCGGGAACTTCAAGGCTTTGCTCTCAAGCACGCGTAAAGGACTTGACACTTGCCCCTGCCTTCCCGGGGCTCCGGTCCTCGAAGCCCCCAGCGGGCCCACCGGCACCTCGCCTTACGGGCTCCACTCTTCTCCCCTCAACGTCCTCCAGGACTTCCCCGGGCCCCAGCCGGTGCCCGTACCTGAATGGATGGGCAGGTCCCCAAGCATCGTGTCCCGGTCGCTGAGATCCAGGCACTCGGGCGGGTAGCCGACGAGGATGCGCTGACTGCCCGGAGCGATGCCGGTGACGGCGGCGATCTGGCCCTGAAGTTCCCGTAAGCGGGTCCGACAGGACAGCCCCTGCAGAACGTGGGTGCCACCCTTGGCCTTGCAGCGGAGCCGCCACATCGTGTCGGCCGGCCGGCCTCCTCCTGCGGGGCCAGCTTTGGTCCCAGCCGCAGCCGGGAAGACGCCGCCGCCGCCGCCGCCGGAGCCACCAGCGGGGGGGACCCCAAAATGGCCGCCTTTCGCGCCGCCAAACATCGCGAGAAGTAGCCGCTGCGGCGGCGCTGCTGCTTCTCGCGACACCTCGGTGAAGGGAAGCGGCCTCGGCCCTCCTTAAAGTGTGGACTCTTAAAGCGATAAGGGCGGCTTGAGTGGAGTGGCTGGAGGTCGGCCGGCTTTTCGGGGCGCTGCGCCCGCAAGCATTTATGCTCCAGGGAGGAGGGCGGGGAAGGAGTGCCCGAGTCTAGCAGAGCAGAATGTCACCTTGCAGGGAGGTCGGAAATGATGAAAGCCGCCGCCGCCGCCGCCGCCGCAGCAGCCCTTCCAGCAGCAGGAAAAGCAGACTCATAGTTGGGAAGGGTAAACACATGCCAGGATAGGTCACAGGACCTGCCCCTCCGTCAGAGACCGAACTGATTCATCACCAGCCCAGACTGCACGGCCGGACTCCTCGGTGGGTGAGACGAACTTGCAAGCGTCCATCTGCCACCTCAGAGAGACTGTATGAGGTCAGCAAGCGGTGCCCAGGGCGATTGATTGCCTCCCTCAGGTGGTGCCAGAGTCCGAGAGGACTGACTCCTGTCATCCGGATTCCACTTCGATTCCTGGTATCCAAAACAGGAAGACACTTCATTCCCGCCTGGGGTACAATAAAGTCCTCACTGTGGCCCAGGTGTGACGGAAGACGGAGAAGAAGAGGCATACCAGCCAGACACACTAGCCAGTTTCCAGCTTGGTGTGCTGAGAGTCCGAGACTGCCTTGAACTTAAAAAAAAAAAAAAAAAAAAGTGTGCAGTAAACGCCAGCTAATGACCGAGTTTATAGCATGCGATAACACGCTGAGGTTGTAAAACGCATACTTGGACTGTCTGGAAGATGACCCTGACTCCTCGGTAAAGAAGAAATAAATAAAAGCAGCACTCGTTTTTTACGTTTTTCATACTTTAGCTAAAGCAGCCACCCTCCCCTCCCCCGCCCCCACGGGACTGTCCGTGGAATCGAGCCCCAACGGTGTGCTGGGGTTAACTTGGAAAAGTAGTTTTGGAACGTGTAAAACCCATTGCAACAGCCTCTACCTATGAATCGATTACAGCAAATCCTTTCCTCTCCACCCCCCACACCAGGAGCGGGTGCAAGTTTTCCTCCCTGGTGCTTCCAGATGACCACAGATAACAGAGTCTGGTTCGGGGTCGGAGGAGGAAATAAAGGAACGTGGTTTGGAGTGACCTGGAGAAGTCACCTGGGTCCAGGGAAGCTCCGGGTTCCCAGCATGGTTGGCTTAAAGGTTCCAGGATCTGACCCTAAGTCGTAGTCAGCTCTTGCACCCTGGTAGCCAGTGAGGCATCTTTAGAAGCAAATTGTCTACCTCCGGGGAGACTTTGGGGGACAACCAAGCCTAGCCGGGATTCGGGAGTGAAGGCGTTAATCTGCGTTTTCACCAGACACTCCCACTCAAGATGTCAGTCAAATAGGTCTCGCGAGAAAAAGAAAAAAAATAAGGTAAGGCTTCTTATTAACCCCGCCTCCAGCTCGATTGGTTCCCAAGCAACGATGCCACCAAGCCTCACTGAGTCGGCTGGTCTGGGAGCCGGCTGCCCTAGGCGATCACAGGTCCTCCCAGAGGCAGGTCCGCCTCCCTAGGAGCCCGCCTCCTGCCCTGCAGGTGCTTCATTGGTTCAGCCTGCCTCCAGGTGAGGACTGACGCGCTGGTGGGCGGAGCCAAGCGGACCACGTGATTCCCCCCCCCCCCCCCCCCCCCCCCGTTCCAGCCAGGGAGCCCAGACTTCAGTCAATCTGCCAGGTCTGGTTCGCGGCGCTCCGGTGGCGACACCCGGTCCACAGCCGGGAGGACGAATAGGGCAGGTCGAATAGGGTGAGCGAGAGTGGAGCCGTCCGGACGCGAGGATGGGGTGCTGCGCGGGCGCGGTGAAGGTGCAGAGCGATGGTGCTTAGCCCTTTCGGGAAGTGTAGCTCCCCTGGCACCCCTGGGCGTGCAGACCTTCGGGGACGCTGCTGGAGCTGCAGCTGGTGAATTTGTCCTGTTAGGCGAGGAGCAGTGCAAGGCTTTTCTTCTTTTCTTTTTTTTTTTTTAATAGAACCTTTTGTCTTGAGCTCCTTGGTATCCATCTGGGTTTCAGAAGTGAAACTCGGTCCCTCCTACCTAATTGATATTAGGACCCAAGGCTTATTTTGCAGGTAAGTCATACTCTTCCGCTGAGCCCCAGGGGGGAGGGAGGGAGGCTTGAGAATGGAGAACACTGGAGAACAGAACGTGCTAGGGAGATCTCAGACCCGTTACATCTTCCTTCTTCTAGAGGACATGTTTCTGCCCCTGTCCTTCTCACCACCGTTCCCATTCTCTCTCTCTCTCTCTCTCTCTCTCTCTCTCTCTCTCTCTCTCTCTCTCTCTCTCTCTCTCCTCAAGACTGAGTTTTACCTTTGGATTGAGATTGCTTTCTTGATAACGCACTTGACTTATTCTCACCTCCACCTCACTTCTGATTGCCACCCCTGTTCCTCCCATATTCTTAAAACTAGAACGTGAGGTCAAGAGGCTTGGACAAGCACTTTTTAGTCGGTTATCTTTGTCAGTTCTATAAAACAAAATGAAGTGATCATGATAGGAAAATCATTAAAAGACTGTTGGAAAGCGTGCTGGATTTGAGATAGATGAATGTGGACAAGGTCAGCAAATACGTGCAAAGTTGGAGTGCAGCTCTGTAGGTGAAGAATCAGGTTTGTGACTTATCCTAGAGCAAGTGGCTGTGAATTGGGAGGGAGAGAGGCTGGCCCTGAATCTTCTAGGGGCTCCTTGCTTGTAGCACACTAATCTCTGTATTGTTTTTAGGGACATCTTCCTTCCTGCCCTTGTATTTTCTTCTCTCTCTTTTCCCAGGTGCCTTCTGAAGAACTACCATGTCTGGGGATAGTTCATCTTGCACAGAACACAGAAGCAGCAGCAACACTAGCAGCAGCAGCAGCAGCAGCTGTAAACCTCATGCCTCCAACCTTCGGAAGGCAGGGAAGAAATGCTGTGAGTTCTGGTAGAGTGAAGGCTGCTCCCTCTTTGTCCTGGAAATGTCTTTGTATCCTAGACTCCCTTGCTCTGTGGGAGTGAACAGTAATTCTTGGGCATGGCAACGTACATTTTATTTATTTTGTGACGGGGTTTTACTACAGAGCCCTGGCTTGCTGGGTACCTGCTGTGTAACCCAGGCCACCCTGTGACTCAGGCAGTTCTCCTATTTTAGCCTCTTTGAGTACACATGTGTGCCACTGTATCTGACATGACATAGGATTTAAAACAAAGTCTACAAAGTGGGCAATTTCCTGTCCCAAACAAGTAGGCTTGTTGAAATGTGTCTTTGGAGCTTGACTGCTGTGTGGCCCAGAGTTTCTTGCTGCTTTCTTTGGCCATGGGAGCACTTGCCTGATGTTGGAAACTAGAACAAGTTCTTATATACATAGGATGGCAGAGTGTTAAGGTACAGGATTAATCTGGGGCTGTCACTGTCTGTTTCCCTTAATCTCTTGGACTGTGTTCTAGATCGGTGACACTAAACTGCGGGCAGAAGCCAGGCAGGGTGGTCCACACCCGTAATCCAAGCCCTGGTGAGCATCAGGAGTTCAAAGTTGGGCTCAGCTACACATACTTAGTTCAGAGTAAGCCTGGACTACTCGAGACCTTGTCTCAAAAAAAGCAAGCAACCAGGAGTTGCAGGTAGAAGCTAGTACTCATCCTGTACCTCCAGGCCTGAGGGGAACGAGCCCTGACATGTGAATCTTGGTGTCTTGGGTCCTTACGTTCTTACAGGACTAGCCTTGCATTTTGTAGATTCCTTCACATAAGCGCAGGGAGGGCAGCAATGGTGGCAGGGGAATGTTCCCCCGACTTTACATTCCTAGGCAAGGTTCTAGAGTTCCCTAAAAGTCTGAGGCATTGGCCGTCAGATGTTTCTAGAACCCTCAGAAGGGTTTTAGCATGCTTGGTCTTCCTTGTGGGATACACCTTTTTTGGAACCTTTCCAGTTGAGTAAAAAGTGCTTCTGCATGTGGGTGGGTGGAAGGAGGTGGGTGGTCAGCTGGAGACCAGGTACTGGATGTGTTCAGAGTCTACCCCAGAGGCTCCATCCTGGGGTCATGCTCTTGTTCATTTCATGCTCTTTTATGTGGTGTCCATGACACATGTCCTGGATAGATGCCGGTGTAGTACTGAGCTTGGCACACCTCTGTGGTTAGGGCAGGAAGTCAGTACGGAGGGCAAACTGTCTCGTGAGTAAACTAGGTGGCAAGATGCTTGCTTAATTGTAGACCCTTCATTGGGACTCCCTGGGTTTCAACAGTGGTTTTCCTGTTTCCTAGCTGTGCGCCCTTGAGCAATTTGCTTAACCTCTCTCTCCCCCAGTTTACTCTTTTTTTTAAAGAATCAAGCCTCCCTTCCCTCTGTCCCCTATGACCCCCATCTCTTTTCTTTTCCCTGACAGTGGCCCACTGTGTGGCCCAGATCAGCGTTAAATGTGACTTTCTTGCCTTAGATCCAGAGTGCTAGGATTACAGATGTACACCGCCACTCTTAACCTAGTTTACTCTGTTATAAAGTGGAGATCCTAAGGTTGTTCTCCCGGGAGTGGTGTGAGAATTAAATAAGAAAATGCAGACAAGCACTCAGACGAATGTTGGAACTCGCTGCAGTGTATAATTTTTCTCAAGTGACTCTACTTTTTGTGTTTACTCTTGAAACAATACATATAAGTAGTATGATACTCAGGTGCTGGCAACACCTCATAATTTATGAGCCCTTTACTTTTTCAGTGAAGAAGGTTTTCTATTGTTTGACAGTATTATAACTCACATGTTCTGATCCAGTGTGGCCCTCTTAAAGGGAATGTGCTCCTGTTACTAGGGTATGTAATCCACACGACAGTGGAGAGGGATGGGGTGGACGTCACAGCCAGCTGGTTCACATTCTCAGCCCTCCTAGCTCTGCCTTGCTCTCCAACTGGCTGCTTCTCCTGCCTGCCTTCCTAGCCCTCTCATAGCTCTTCTACCCGAGGGCTTTTGATTAAGGAGCATAATCCTAGGTCTTGTTTATGATTTCTAGACTCACCCCTGCTCCTGGCCATAGTTTTTCTTTTCTAATCTCTAACCTTTTTTTTTTTTTTTTTTGGTTTTTCCGAGACAGGGTTTCTCTGTGTAGCTTTGCGCCTGTCCTGGGACTCGCTTTGGAGACCAGGCTGGCCTTGAACTCACAGAGATCCGCCTGCCTCTGCCTCCCGAGTGCTGGGATTAAGGGCGTGCACCACCACCGTCCGGCCTTAATCTCTACCCTTTTAAAACTGCTTTTTCTACCCAACTGAAGGGCTCTGAGTTGTCATTTATGTACCCAACTTTTCTTACCTCATGGTAGGACTGAGATTGTGAGATCCTTAGGAGAGCGTTAGTTTTGTTTTGTTTTTTTTGTGTGCTGTGCTGTGCACAGAGACTTGGCTGTTTGGTTGTTCTGATCCATCCTACTATTGAGAGTAGAGTCCTAGGCACCTGTTCTACTTTGTTACCGTGTCCTTTTTAAAAACCTCACTGAACGGTAGATATCATTCCTAAGTTGGTTGACCCAGACTCACCCATTCCACATCGTGTGGAGAAGGTCCCTTGTTGTAGACTCGCCGCCTGCCTCGTGTTGCTTTATTTATAGCTCAGCTGCTGTCTCCTTGCTGCTCCTCACACCTGCGAGCTAACTTGGAGTCTGGGAAGCGACAGGGCTTCACTTCAAGCCAAAGAATGACTGTAAGGAGCCAAGACCTCAGGAGCCTTCCTGGGACTTGAGTTGTTCCTGGTGTGGGGTTGTAGGTGTACTGGCTGGGGTCCTTTTAAGGTACTCAGGTGAGTGGTTTCAGGGGTCTCTGGGAGCAGGAAATGAGGGACCTATACGCTTTCCTTATTAAGTCTTTATTTCTTTCTCATGTTTTGGTTTCTTTTATTTATTTTTAAAATATTTTGAGTAGATCTGGAGAAAACAAGTATATTTTCCCCTAAATACAAAAGTAATGCTTGTTTAGGAAACTCAAATAATTAAAAAAGAAAACATGGAAAGTAAAATCTCTTCCAAGCTCTCTTATCTCTGCTAACATCACTTCTTTTGGATGTTTAGTTCTGGTGTATCCCATTACCAAACATAGGTAGACTCATGATATACATAGTCTGTTTTGTTGCCATTTCATTTTTAAGTATTTATTATACTTTGGATTCTTGTTTATTTTTTACATGTTGGTAAATCCACATTGATCTCATTCTCCATTGTGTGAATCTCGCCTGATAATTGAAACTTTTCACTGTCACAAAGAACGCTTCAGTGAGCACCTTTATAAGTCTGCATGCTCATGTCAACAGCATTTCCTACAGACATCAAGGAGCATGACAGACCCAGTGGGAACCCTCCACCATGTTGTAATGTGTTCTGTGAAGTTTCTGGGCCTCGAGATGTATTTGCTGGAGGTTGCCTATTACTGACCAAGGCTGCACTGCCTACCAGAAACCTCAGTTTTCTTAGTGTTTGGGTGCAGTTCTTCCAACTGCTTATTTCATGCTCATCAGTCAAACAGCAGTAGATAATCAGATTTTATAGTTTTTAATGAATAACATTAAGATAACAATAATGATAATGTTTTATGGGTTGCATATTCAAAATACTGGGCCTGTTTAATGTGGATAATGGAAAAAGTCCTTGACCGTGAGGAGACCAAGAACCATTACTCTCCTAGACATCCTCCCAGATAAGCTTGGAGAACACAGTCATGTTTTCCATGGGACCTTTTGTTATGTGCTAATGTGATAGCCAAGAACCAGCAGATAAGGCTGAATAGGCAGTCATGAGATCAGTAATGTGGTCAAGAAGCCTGACCTTGACTTTCTTCTGTGGTCCTGCGGGCCGTGCTCATACGCTGTCTGGGATTTAGTTTTTCCATTTATGTGAAAGAAACTCTCAAGCTCTCCTTTTCACTAAGCATGCTTATAAAGAGAAATGAATTGAAGCTGGATAAAGCAAGTTTAACTCTGCATAAAAAAGACAAAAGGATTTCAGGATTGGAACAGTTTTCCATGTATGTCAAGAGATGGCGTTACATATCTCTAGGTCAATCGGTGTGAAGTGCCTTCCATTCACACTCAGGTGGTGCTTTTCCTTTGACAGATAGGAACAAAGTTCCCAGTTTTACCAGCCTGGCAGTTTGAGATAGGAAGTATTATTTGAGTTTTTGTTTTTGTTTTTCCCCAGAAAGTGAGAAGCCCTGGTTATAGCAAGTGTGTGTGTGTGTGTGTGTGTGTGTGTGCTCTAGGCTGAGGCTGGAAGAGTGATGCTGAAGAGTAGGAATATGGAGTGCCGGTGGCCCCACCCTGTTACCTTTTGTTAGCTTTCTAGCTTTCTCTGTCCAGCATGGTGAACACAGAGCAGCTACTCCCGGGTTTCTCTCCGAGTAGCTCCTAAGCATGCTTTCGTTCTAAACTTCAGGGAGGGTAACAGTACCATTGACGGAAGTGCCTAATGGGCTAGAAGATGTGGACAGAGAGGCCTGTAAGTGCAGCTAATGAGCCAAATCATCACATATCCAGAGGAGTACGTGATAAGCTGGAGACCATGAAGACTTAGGGGTGGAGGGTTGGGGGGGATTTTACTGCTGGGACCTGTTGCCAGGCGGGTCTGTTGCCTCCTGGGGTCAGTGCTCAGGGACTAATGCCCACAGAGGCTACCAGGTGTTGTTTACTTACTTCTTAGCTCCTTGTGTGGATAGAGATGAAAAATGCTTTTGCTGCTCCATGACCTGTCTTGGTGGAGCTCCTGTCCAGAATCAGCAATCCCCCCCCCCTCCCACAACAGGGCTGATTCTCGGTGGGTGGTCTCTCCTAGTTCTTTCCGAAGGAAAGAATTCATAGAGACAGTTAATAGAATGCTTAAATAGAAGTTTATTTAGCAAAGCTAAACAAAGTAAAGACTCTAAGGAGATTGAAATGGGCGTCTTCAAGGCAGGAAGCAGCTCAGCAGGTTCTGAACTATTAGGTGGGTGCCTTTGTCCTCCCAAATCATGGTGGACCACATCTCCCTTTTAGGATATTTCTTCCCCTGATCCTGCAGACGGGGAGGTGTCACAACAGCAATGCACATGACATTATAATGATCTCAGGTCTTGAGGATGCAGACCGTCAGTGCACATGAATGGGGAAATGCCCCGGTGCCTTAGTTTCTGGCACAGTGAGAACAACCTCACTGCAGCTTCAAAGATGCTTAGCCTCAGAGTGTCATTGACACCATCAGGTGACACTTGTTGCAGGGTCCCTTGGAAAAAGGTGCTGGAAGCAGATGGTCAAGGTGGTTTTCTTCCTTTTCTTGTCTTTAGCCATGGAGAGAGGCTGCAGCCTGAGCTGTCCCTGGTGATGTCAGCTTGGGTCTTGGCTTCAAGGAAGGGTTGATCAGGTGCAAATGCAGGTCTTTTCTCCACCTCTGCTTGGTGGCAGCATGCACAGGGAGGAGCCAGTTCTGTGAGTGAACTGAAAAAGGCCTCTTGTTAGGGAGAAAAACTGGGGCGCACAGGTCTGGATTCCAATGGCACATCTACACTGGACTAATTTTGTGCTGTACGAGTCACAGACTGTCTAAGCCCACCAGCCCAGTGAAACCTGTACTTGTAAAGGAACACTCCTGAGAGAAGTTAGTTACTGTGGAGAGGTCAGCACCACCAACTGTCCTGCTTACCAGTCATTCTACCTTTATATGAGCTGTTGAGGCAGGCAGGCCTCCATGTCCTTGTGCTTGAGCCTGAACCTTTATGGAGTCTAGTCAAACCTTTCTCCTGTAGGCTTTGGCTACCAAATGGGACTGTGGTTTAGAAATTAAGTGGGGAGGAGTTCATGACCTGAGTGTGGTGGCCACAATAGCTTGAGGCAGGGATCTTTTTTGCAGAGACCATCAAGGTCTTGCCTGTGGCTCTGGAGGGATGGGTGGGATCCTCAAGGGAGATACTCTGTGGGACCTATTTATAGAATCATAGCTACAATGTTATTAATCATTCTGTCTCTTCGGAATCTTTACTGTTTCTTTCTCTCTTGGGAACCTCTCTGAATGAAGACTTGGGAAAAAAATGCCTGGGCGTGGGTTCTTTATGGAAGTCTGCATGACCCTTTAACTCTGTGGCCTCAGTTTGCCTTCTCGCCCTTCCTGGACCTTTGCCCAGCAGGCTTGTGAGGACTAAATGAGATGATGACTACGGAGTTCCTCATCTGGACATAAACCTCACGAGACGTGTCGTCACTTAGCCCTGCCTGTCTCCTTTTCTTTCAGCATGGGCCTCCTACATGACCAACTCCCCAACTCTCATCGTTATGATTGGCTTGCCAGCCCGGGGCAAGACTTACGTGTCCAAGAAACTAACACGCTACCTCAACTGGATTGGGGTACCCACCAAAGGTAGGTGCAGGCCCTCCCTTCCCCGGGAAGGGAGTTGATTAGTTCCAGGGCCCCACAGGCCTCTGAGAGACTTGATCTTCCTAGCATCGAGGTTCTCTAATACTTCTGATGAAGATAAAGATTGCTTCCTCGTTCCCTGGATTTGTTGTCCCCAGCCATGTCTCCTCCAGGCCTAGGCAGGTCATCCTAGTTTTGATAGAATGCCTTTGGTAGAAGTAGTCAGATTTCAACGAGAATGTGCTGTCTCATAACTCATGGCACATGTGTCATGTTCTGAACCTTAATGATACCTGGTGAGACAGTACCCGAGGAGATAGATGCTCAGCTTCAGCTTGCCCGCGTTCTTCACCTAAGTCAGGACTTGAACCCAGCTTGTCTTAGTCTGGTATTGTTTCCAACGTACACGGTGCTTTTTCTATCCCACTGGCCACTCTGTTAGGCCAAGAAGTCTCCTTTAGTGGGGCTGTTGTATTGTCTTTGCTGCAGTGTTTAACCTCGGGGTATATCGGCGCGAAGCGGTCAAGTCCTATAAGTCTTACGACTTCTTCCGGCATGACAATGAAGAGGCTATGAAGATCCGCAAGTGAGTCTCTTTCCTTTTCAAGGCCTGGCCTAAGTCAGCTGTTCCTGGGCAGTTGTGAGACTGAGTGTGTTAGGGCCCAGTTTTTCTCAGGAAATATCTTGGGGGCATTTTAATGCATATGATTAGATTGAAAGATCAGCTTGGGTGGGTGGGTAGCAGACAGGGCTGTAGAAGATGCTTTGGCGTGATGTCTAAAGGGGTATACGGCCTAGAAACTGGACATGGAGGAAGTTGTAGGATGGTGTGCAAACTTCCATGGGAAAGTTGAAAGACTTAGTTAGGGGGAGCATAACCAGAAAGAAATTGAGTGGGCAGTACAACTGTGTGTGTCTCTGGCCTTGTTTGCTCTTAGATCTTTTCACCGATTTCCTTTTTTCTCCTGGCAGACAGTGTGCTCTGGTAGCACTGGAGGATGTAAAGGCCTATTTTACTGAAGAGAGTGGGCAGATTGCGGTAAGCCATGTCTGCTGCCCCTTCATCCCCACTCTTCCAGCGTCCTGGTTACTCAGCCCCACCTGGAGTCGGCCTTGGGCCGTGTTTCATTTTTCTCTTCCCGGTCATTTGCTTTGTATGCTCTCTGCCTAGGTGTTCGACGCTACCAATACCACTCGGGAGAGGAGGGACATGATTTTGAATTTTGCTGAGCAGAATGCCTTCAAGGTGGGCTCTGACTCTATGTTGGAAGAGAAGGGAGGAGTGGAGGTGGAGAGCTGGGATGGAGAGATGGGAATGTAGATCCCTTTGACTCTGGTGACCACAAGATTAGGATATCTGATTGTGTCCACTTGGGGCCTACATCTATCTTTGCGTGTTTTTGTTTAGATCCTTTCTCTGGCCTTTATTTAACCTGTAAGGCAGGGTGGGGGGCACTTCATAAGGAAATCCTGAAGATGTGGTAGTTGGGTGGGGTGGGTGAGTATGTGCTTTCAGTTAACAATCTGGCATTTTTGACATGATTCTCACACCTTCGCTCCATGGCCAGGTATTCTTTGTGGAATCTGTCTGTGATGATCCTGATGTCATTGCTGCCAATATTCTGGTGAGTGTCATCCCTGTTACCGTTAGTTAGTCAGTCAGTCTCAGTCTGTCTGTGTCTGTTGCTCTTCTCAGTGAGAGAGAGAGAGAGAGAGAGAGAGAGAGAGAGAGAGAGAGAGAGAGAGAACTCTGGATAGTAAAAGAAGGAAACACAGAGATCTTCTTTATCTGGGAGCATTTTGTACCTTGAAAATCTTCTCTTGGGAAAAGAACCTGGGTTTGTGGAGAATACAGTAGAAATGAGTTGCTGAATGGGGAACAGCTTAGGCTGGGAGCCCTGGCTTTGTGTTCTGACATTACCCGATGGGGAGACCTAAGTGTTGTGCCAGATTCGACTTCTTTTTCCTGTTCAGCCACCTCCTAGGAAGGTTGTTGATTCAGTATCATCTAATGTTACGATCAGCATTGAATATTGCACCCCAGTGCCCTGTGGGGCACTGCACCAGCCAGTGCTCACTGGGTAGGTTGTTTGGTTCTGTGCCCATAGGCATCTTGGTATGCTCTCCAGGAGGTGCCTTCACATCATAGGAGCTGGACTTACCTTATTTGAGGAAGAGGCAGTGACCCCTAAGTCAAATACCGGGTCACATCCCCTGTGCTGAGAAGCAGTAGGGGGAAATTGGAGCCCATTCTGTGTTTGTAGGCAAATACATAAAGGGCTCAGGGCTGGGAAGCAGGTTAGCTGCATGACTCCCTCTGTCCCTTGGCCAGAAGGCAGGCACATGACTCCCCAGTTGTCTTGCCTTTCTTGGTTGCCAGGGTCACAGGACAGGATGGGAGTGTTCAGTGAACGGGAAATGTCAGTGCTCTAGTGAAAGCTGTTTTTATGGACTTCTTCTGTTTTTAGCAGTGGCTATTTGTAGGAAGGCTGTTAAGAACAGAATTCTGACCGGGCCCTTATGTTCCTGTGATTTCAGGAGGTAAAAGTGTCAAGCCCTGACTATCCTGAAAGGAATAGGGAGAATGTGATGGAGGACTTCCTGAAGAGAATTGAGTGCTACAAAGTCACTTACCAGCCCCTTGACCCAGACAACTATGATAAGTAAGGTTCAACACCATGATCTGAGGGTTGAGGCAGGAGGAAAAGTGTCTTTCTCCCTGTTGGTCTTGAATTCTTCCTGGTAATCTAAACCTATGCTGTTCACGTCATTTCACAGAACGAGGTTTTTGTTGTGATATTGTCTTAGTTAGGTTACCATTGCTGTGTTAAGCACAATGACCAAAAGCAAACTGGGGAGGAAAGGGTTTATTTGGCTTATGTTTCCACACTGTAGTCTATCACTGAGAGAAGTCAGGACAGGAACTCAAGCAGGACAGGAACCCGGAGGCAGGAGCTGATGCAGAAACCATGGAGGGGTACTGCTTACAGGCTTGCTCCTCATGGCTTGCTCAGCCTGCTTTCTTATAGAACCCAGGACCACCAGCCCAGGGATGGTACCAACTACAATGTGCTGGACCTTCCCCATCAATCACTCATTAAGAAAATGCCCTGCAGCCTCATCTTCTGGAGGCATTTTCTCAATTGAGGGTCCCTGCTCTCAGATGACTTTAGCTTATGTTAAGTTGACATTAAACTGTCCAGCACAGATATTTATGTGGGTTGTGTGTTTTACCTAACCATGCTTAACCACATTTTCCTATCATCAGTTTTCTTTTCTAATCTGTGGTTCTCAACCTGTGGGTTGGGAGCTCCTTTGGGGTTAGAATGACCCTTTTTTAGGGATTGCATATCAGATATCCTGCATGTCAGATTTTATGTTATGACTCATAACTAGCAAAATTACGGTTATGAAGTAGCAACGAAAATTTTATGTTTGGGGTCACAACCTAAAGAACTGTATTAAGGAGTCTCAGCACTAGGAAGGTTGAGAACCACTGCTCTAGAGCAAGGTTTTCCATCTAAGCATTAGTGACATTTTGAACTGTGGAATTCTGTGTTATAGGGGCTACTCTGTTTACTCTAATATGTGTAGCAGTCTCCTTGACCTCTGTCCACTAGGTTCCAGAAACACCTCCAAGCTGTGACAGCGGAAATGTTTTTAGCTATTACCAAATGTCTCCCAGGGACCCAAATCGTCTCTAGTTACAAAGCACTGCTCCAGATTCAGCAAATCTGGACTAGAATGCTATAGGGTATCTCTTAGAGGTATGTCATCAGTGTTGAAGTTTACCATATATAATCTGTATTTCAGTATACATGCTTGTTACATATATATCACAGGAACTCAGGGATGCTGCCTGACAGAAGGAGAAATGTCTGATCAATGTTAGCCATTCTGACTGTGGTAATGTCTCCTGGCAGTGAGGCATAGAATACAGACTGATTGGCCTGGTGTCGGGTATAGTGACATGTTAAGTCCATGTTGCAGAAAGGCAGTGTATGTATGGAAACCTGTGGGAACATTGCCTTATGAAATAGTGTGTTTTGTTTTGAGTTTTTGAGACAGTCTCAAGGAGTCCATGCTGGCCTTTAACTTACCATGTAACAGGATGACCTTGAACCCCTGACCCTTGTGCTTCTCCCTCTGTAGTGCTACGATTATATTTCCAAGAAACAGTGTTCTATCCACTCATTTCTCATCGCTGTGACAGAACACCTGGCATAAGGAACTCGGGAGGGCCGTTTGTTTTGGCTTAGTGTTCAGCAGGTACAGCAGCACCGTGTGGGGACAGCGTGGGAGCAGGACTGCCCCCCGCCCCATGGGGGTGGAAGGCTGCTGCTCGCTCACATCTCAGAGGCTCAGGAAGCAGAACGGTTGTGCTCCCCTGGCTTCCTCTCCCCTCTCCCCCCAGTTTTTGAGTCAAGATCCCACTGTGTATTCTAGGATAGCCTTGAGCTCAGGGCAGGCCTAGTGCTGAGATTACAGATGTGAGCCCCATGCCTCTCTCCCTCTTCTGTCTTTATTCAGCCCAGGACCCTCTAGACCATGAGATGCTGCTGTCTGTAGTCAGGGGGAGGGTTCCACCCTTATTTAGTCTTCTGTGGGAACACCCTCCCAGACATACCCAGAGTGTGTCTCTAGTACCCTAGGCAGTTCTTAATCCAGTCATGCTAATTATCAAAACCAGCGATGTGCGCAGCCCAGGATTAAGTCACTGGAGTTATTGCATTAATGTTTTGAGCTTTCATTTTCTTCAAATGGATTTCCCAGAATATAGGTATTTAGAAGCATTTCCGTAAGAAGTGGCTGAAAGGCACTGCCCCAGATATGGCATAAGAAGATACCTTCAGTCTCTCTAATTCCTGTGTAGAAAAGCATTCTACAGGGATATTTATGTTTATAAGTATGTATGTTTATAGATTTTATCTCTGGTGGTAGGTCAGTGGGTGACTTACCTTATTGTATCATTTTCTCCTGATCATTATTTTGAATAAGCTCTTACTACTCTAATTTTAAGAACAATCCTATGACTACAAAGAAATAGTTAGTGGCAATGTCTTTGAGAGGGGTTGATTAGGTGCAGGGTGTAGCAGGCACTCTGGTTTTTTCCTTCCTCGTCCCCCTGCCCCCACCCCCCGCCCCCTGGAGTTGCCATGCTCTGTCTAGATTTTGACCACATCATGGGGGGCCCACACATGTCTCACCAAATTTTGAATTTAGCAAAATCTTCAAGTCACTTTGTCTAGCTCTGGGAAGCGTGAATTGTGTTTCCCACACTTGCACATACGGCATGGCGCAGGATGGACACCGGGGATAGTCCATTCTTGTTGGAAGTTCAGTCAATTGTATGTGGTCTTCATTTGAAGATGTAATCTATCTCTTACTTAGCGTTTGGTTGTTCTGTAAATATGGCAGTGATGGGGAGAGAAGGGAGAGCTAGCTGATGGAGCCCAGGCAGTGCACAAGTCATTCTCCCCGTACGTTTTGTTGGTTCATTTGTCTTGAGTCAGGGTCGAACTCGAGCCCCTCCTAAGTGCTGGGGTTGTCGGCCGGGGCCGACAGGCCTTGCTCCCTGCCCACCTCACTCCTCGTCTCAGATTTTCTTACCGTGGAATTCCTTCTTTCTGCCCTATCCCAGGGATCTGTCTTTCATCAAGGTGATAAATGTAGGCCAGAGATTTCTGGTCAACAGAGTCCAGGACTACATCCAGAGTAAAATTGTCTACTACCTTATGAACATCCATGTCCAGCCTCGCACAATCTACCTTTGCCGGCATGGAGAGAGCGACTTCAATCTCCTGGGGAAGATTGGGGGTGACTCTGGCCTTTCACTTCGAGGAAAGCAGGTGAGTGGTTAAGCCGGCAGGCTGGATTTCCTACGCTTAGAGTTAGAAGGGCGTGCTGGAGGTCATCTGTTTTATCCCCTCCTGCTTAAATCCCGTTGGGGCGTAGGTTGTGGTGTCACACAGCCAGGCAAGGGCTGAGGAGGACGGTCTCTGCTTACTGCTCGTAACTCTGGATTAGAGTGTGGGTCACCCGAGACCCTGTCTGCTGTGATCATTCAGCCATCAGGAAATTATTGGGCACTATTCGATGTGACACCGAGTCCTCCAACTGAATTTCATTTCCTCTTGGCTTTATAGTTTGACCATGGCTAGTAGTCTCTGTGTGTATTGTGTGTGTGTGTGTGTGGTATGGTGGGTTTTCTTTGTTTAGCTTTTTTTTCCCCAAACCCCAGTTTGCTCAGGCTTTGAAGAAGTTTCTGGAGGACCAGGAGATCCAGGACCTCAAAGTGTGGACGAGCCAGTTGAAGAGGACAATTCAGACTGCTGAGTGTCTTGGGGTGACCTATGAGCAGTGGAAGATACTAAATGAGATTGATGCTGTGAGTCAGCCTTCCTGATTGACACTCTCAGAGGTTATAATATACCTGGGAAGCTTAGAAAACCAGAATCATCACCTAGAAACTGAGGAGTCTGAATCTGGCCATTTCAGAGGTCAGACGAGAAAGAGGGTAACTACTCCTCATCAGGGATCTTCCATACCTGAGCCCAAGGCAGGACACCAGTCTCTAACTGAGTCACTGGTGTTGTATCAAGTGGAGCTTACAAGGACTCATTTTGTTTCCCTGCTAGGAAAGGGAAACTCCTAATCACTCAGACCTGTAGTACTTGGTGTGATCATTCAGCCAGCAGTTCTGGGAAAGTCTTTCCCCAAATTTTTCTTGACATTCTTTACTGCTTAGCCCAGATACATATTTCTTTTTGTTTTTATTGATACCAGGGCTCATTCTAGCCCAGGTTGGCCTGGAACTCATGATCGTCCTGCCTCTCAGCGTCCCAAATATTGAGCTGACAGGTCAGCTTAGACGCTTCTCTTTCCACCTGTGACAACTGACTTTGGCCACAGATAGGTGCAGTACATGGAAGGCCGGCCTCAGCACGTGGCCTCCACACATAGTGAGGCACTGGTGTTCCTCAGTGTCACCATCCTCACCTGGGATGGGGAGAGCGTGGGCCAGCCCATGTCCTGACACTGCTATGGCTCTTGCAGGGCGTGTGCGAGGAAATGACGTACGCGGAGATTGAGAAGCGGTACCCCGAGGAATTTGCACTTCGGGATCAAGAGAAGTACCTGTATCGCTATCCTGGTGGGGAGGTGAGGCTTCACTGACGTGGAGTAGCTGTCTAGTGCTTTGCTGGGCACTTTTCTCAAGGGGAGGAGAAAGGGTGACCTAGGAACGTGACCTAGGAACCCCTTCTTACCCTGCCTTTGGTCCTACTCTTTAATTCAGCTTAGACCGTCAGCTTTACATTTTGTTAACTTTCTTTTTTTTTTTAAAGATTTATTTATTTATTATGTACACAGTATTCTGCCTGCATGTGTCCCTGCAGGCCAGAAGAGGGCACCAGATCTCATTACAGATGGTTGTGAGCCACCATGTGGTTGCTGGGAATTGAACTCAGGACCTCTGAAAGAGCAGTCAGTGCTCTTAACCATTGAGCCATCTCTCCAGCCCACGTTTTGTTAACTTTCTAAGATCCCTAGGGGACAGGGTGACAAGGACCCTTTTGTGCTGAGAATGTTAGAGAATGAATATGATCTTCTTACTTTTTTCCTTCTCTTCCCTCTCCTCCACTCCTGCAAGCAGATAGAGTCACTTAAGTAAGTACAGGGTGTGAGTTACTTCCTTTACCATGTTTTAGGCACTATCCTTTTTGAAACGGCTTTCTACCCTAGGGTGTGCGTGGCAAGGGTAAATGAAATGTAATGGCAGAGGTTCAGGAACCTTCTAGAACTCTTTTGTTACTCTACACACTGCCTATTAATGTCTCTGAGGAAAAGAGAAATAAATTGCATTTCTTGAACGGCGGTTTTTGGTCTAAATAATTGCTTTTGAAAGATCAGGATGTTCTTAGGAAAGCAAGGCTGGGCAGTTAGGCAGCAGAGAGGCACTACGCCTCCCCCGCCAGAGTAGTCTCTTGATTCTGGAACTTAGCCACCAGCTTGGCTGCCAGCATGCACCTGGCCTCTTACCAGCTCTCCTCCCTCCCCCCGAAGTCATACCAGGACCTGGTGCAGCGACTGGAGCCTGTCATCATGGAGCTGGAGCGTCAGGGCAACATCCTAGTCATCTCCCACCAAGCCGTCATGCGCTGTCTCCTGGCCTACTTCTTGGATAAAGGCGCAGGTGCTGTTTGAGGGAAGGGGTGGTGGAGGGGATAACACACACACACAGGGACAGGCTGGACGTGGTGGTAACGGGTTCTTGACTACCGGCTCTCCTTTTCTTCCACTCATGTTAGAGTCCGTTCTTGAGGCTGTAGTGTGGAGCTCCCAGCAGCCATCGGCCCACCACTTGCTCACTTGAGTCTGCTGCTCCCAAAGTTGGCAGTGGAGGATGGCTGATTGGATGCTGCCTGGCCTGCCGAAAGGGTCACCTCCAGCCGACCTTACTGGCAGCGTCAAGGCGGGGATTTGAACAGTCCAGTTCGTCTGTCTAATTATTGCGGGTGGTTTATTAGGACTGTCTTCACTCTTTGCGGGTGGGAATGGAGCACTTTTAGAAAAGCAGTAGGAAGTGCTCCTCTGGCCTGTCTTTCCCCAGTCCTTAGGCCGCTTGAAGGCCTGCATCTCCTTTTTCATGCATTTCAGATCTACACTGGCCCTTGTTTCCTTCCTTAGCACTCGGTAGCTTGGGTGGCTTCTTTGGACCTGTCAATTTTCTGACTTGAGGGGAAAAGCTGTGCCACTCTAGGTGATGGTCAGGGTAAAGAAAGCTCATGGGCCCTTAGATTCTCTTTTCCTCAAATGACCGTATTCCTTAATACTAAGACTTCCCTCCCCGGGTCTTTTTTTCTTTCAGATGAGTTACCATACTTGAGGTGTCCTCTGCACACCATCTTCAAACTTACTCCTGTGGCCTATGGTAACTATGAGCTTGAGCTGGTGAGAGGTGGGATCTGAGGAACATCAGGATATATGTGTCAGGGATGTTCTGTTAGTAGCTTCCGCTTGAAAAGAGCATATGCATGTGTCTTTCTCTGGAGTACACGCATGCATGCCCCAGTGTATGCTCGACCATGCTGAGACTGAAGAGTTTTCTTTGAGCTGCTTCTTGGTGGCTTTTCTCTCCTCCTCTCTACTCCCACCCCCTCCTTGTTGGTTGTTTATTTCTTGTGCTTGGTTTTATTTTGTTTTGTTTTTGGGGTTAGTTGGGTCTAGCCTGGAACTCCAGGTAGTGTGGAACTCATGACAGTTCACCTGCCTCAGCCTCCAAGTACTGGGGTTTCAGGAGTGAGCCACCATGCCTGGCTCTGACAGCTTTTCTCTCCTGGTTTGTTTGTTTTTTTCAGGTTGCAAAGTGGAAACAATTAAACTGAATGTGGAGGCTGTGGACACGCATCGTGATAGGCCAACTGTAAGTATTTCCTAGTCACCTTGAATCTTTGAATCATTGTCATCAAGAGGCTTGGGTTTCTTTTATAAAGAAAAACAAATCCAGAAATTCGTGGCCTGTAATGGTCTCCTT
The DNA here is from genome assembly GCF_949786415.1 of Peromyscus eremicus. Lineage (NCBI taxonomy): Eukaryota > Metazoa > Chordata > Mammalia > Rodentia > Cricetidae > Peromyscus > Peromyscus eremicus. The sequence continues at coordinate 30,164 of NW_026736889.1, read as the reverse complement.
ACTTCCAACAGGGAAAGATGGAAGGGATTTTTAGTTTTTAAATGAGTATCTCTTTCATGAATCGTAGCCCTGAAAGTTAGCTCCTGGGAATCTGGCTGAAGTGAAATGTACGAATTCCCTTGCTGCACCCCCAGGGAAGTCTCCATTTACAAAGCAGGATCTAAGGGGTCATTACCAGTATAGTCAGGAGCTGCCAGTCAGCTCCTTGGTCTGCTCTTGGCAACCTGTGTGGACTTAAGCAACCACCTTTGTTGGCTCCCTTACTGCTCTTCAACGTGGTGCCCAGGGATCTTCCCCTGTGATGACCCTTTTATTCCTCTGGGGCTATGGGCCCAGACTATGCCCTGCTCGGTCGGTCCTGTGTGTAGAGAAGCAGGAGGAAGAGCAGTTATGCTCAGGAGCATTGTGTGACCTCTATGGGTAAGGTTTGGTATGGCTTTCATGTATGTGGTATCCCTCCATTTCCAATCAGCACAACTTCCCCAAGAGCCAAACCCCTGTAAGGATGAGAAGGAACAGCTTTACGCCTCTGTCCAGTTCGAACACAATAAGGCGTCCAAGAAATTACAGTGTTGGGAGCCGGCCCCTCAAGCCCCTCAGCCCTCTCCGTGCCCTGGACATGCAAGAAGGGGCGGACCAGCCGAAGACCCAAGTCAGCATTCCGGTGGTGTAACTGTGTGTCTCCCTCCAGCTTTGGCCTCTTGCCCTTGCCACTAATCAACAAGAAGTCATTTAACTTTACCCTACTCCTGTCCCAACATTAATCTGAACATGGACTATGAGCTCATGCGTGTGCAGAGCAGCCTTAGCCATTTTCTAGTGTAAACACCTCAGCCGGGGGCAAGATGGCAAGTTGGGTCTTTTTAGGACAGGTTCCCAGATGGGGTGGTCTGAAGGAAGAGGAGCCAAGCATGAGTCATGGACTTGGTTCTTCTGTCTCCTCATGTCTGACCCACTAATGTCTCTGTGAGGTGTGTGTGTGGGGGTGGGCTGGGGTGGGGAGTAGCTTGGGAGGGAGTGCTGAATAGAGGGAGATAAAAAACCCATTTGTCCTTCACCTGTGTCCTTTTAATCTGTCCTTACACTCCTTACTTAACTCCGTGTCTTATAGCTTCTCTTTGGGTTGTCTGGTGTGGTGCATGGCATTGTGGTATCTTAAAGGAACGGATGGTTGATAGGGGTCTAAGCCCCATTGGTGCTGTGGGTCTGCAGGTGGGTCTGGATCGGCACTGGGAGTCTTTCCCTTCCCTTCTCCCTTCCTCTCCAGCCAGGTCCTGCAAGGGTCAGCCCAGGCTCCAGACCATCCACAGAAAGCCCTGGAGTTTGCAAGTGGACATAGGGTGAGAGCTCTTGCCTCTTTTCCTGAGAAACAGTCCGAAGTTTTTGCTGCCCTGGGGAGCTGGCTCTAAGGATGTGGACATGTTTTGGTTTGTGTTACTAACTGGAGGAGCAGACAGTCCTTTGCTGGTGTGGAGTGGGCTGGGGCTGGGGTGAAGTCCAGATCTTACAGATTCACAGTTCAGACTTTTTGTCCTGTGGCGCTCAGTTTCTTCAAATTCCAGTAGCTTTCCTGCAGCCCATGGTCTTTGGGGCTGTTTAAAAGCACCCCAATCTACCATTGAGCCCTGAATTTCTCCAGGCAAAAGGCAGGGTGTTCAGTAAATTCAGTAAAGCTGCTCGTCATACTTTTTAGAATAATTTCCTTAAGCTAAGTTTTTATATGAAAAATTATTTTTTGAGCATGAAAGTTTTGATAATGAATTTAGCCTCTTATTGGGGCATTTTGTTGGTATTGGGAATCTATCTCAGTATTCCAAGGAGTCTCCTGAAGTTTGGCTCTTGGAAGTTTCTATGTGTCTATTACTTGCTTAAAAGAGATTCTCTCTGCCTTGGCCCGGGGCCTTGTCTGCTGAGCTCAGAACCAGTTCACCCGGATACACTTTCCTAAGGGACAGATCTAAAGGTCTCCTGAGATTTTTCAGAAGAGACAGGGGACTCCCTACCTCTCAGCTGGTCGTGTGGGGCCAGCTGGTGAGAGAAAGTTAGCAATTTTCTATGAGACTTTGTCTTGTGATAGAAAGCTTTTTGAATGATTCTTATCCGAAACAGTCCTTGGACTGTGCTGTAGAATTTTTGAAATACATGCATGCTTGGGTTCCCTTGAGTCGGGCTGAGTACTGCCTCAAAATCTCTGGGTTTGGAGCCTCGATCTGTGGGTGTTTAAATTACTTCCTTAGTGGTCAGTCCACTAAGAGTCAGTCCCAGCTTGAGAGGCCACTTGAGGGGCTGGGGAGATGTCTCAGCCATTCAGAGCACATGCTGCTCTTCCAGAGGTCCAGACCTTGGTCCCTGGCATTCATGATGAGTGGCTTAACAGCAAGCAGCCTGTAACTCCAGCTTCAGGGAGCTGGTGCTCTCTCCCTGGCTGTCCAGGTACTTCATATATGTAGCTTATATATACATAGACATACAAATACACATAAATCCTACTTTATTAAGCTGAATAGAAAAATGCCAATATATTGGTATCTTAGACAAGAATGTATCAGACTGGAAATTGTGAATTCTTGGTTCTGATGCTGGGACAGAGCATAGTTTTGAATGAGTTACCCCCTCAAAGGCAGACTGCTGTGTTAGAAAGGTGTTCTGGGTTCTAGTCCCATCTTTTACCTTGGCATCACAGGGGGATGTGCAGCACATTACTGACTTAAACACGTACCCTTGGATCCACACTGAGAATTTAGACAAGGTGAAGGTACAGGGAGATGGAGCCTGATGGAAGTGGTCATCACAGGCGGCTGACTTCTGGCCTTGAGTCCTTTACCCATCCGTCCTTTAGAGAGTACTTGAGTCGGTTTCAGAGGCTGCCTGGATTCCTGAAACTCATCCAAGACAACGACACTGGGAATTCCTGTTAGGCAGTGCTCCTTGTCCCCTCTGGACCTTTGTTTGTGGGCACTGGCCTTGGTGAGGCAAACACATGCAGAAAGACAAAACAGAACAAACATTCTCCGTTTCCTTGCCCTGGATATTACAGACAATACAACAACCAACCAACCCTTAGGAGGCCAGGCATGTATGAGGGCGGGCCAACTGGGACTGGATAGCCTATGCGGGGGAAGGCTTGTTCCTGGAGGAAACTGAGTCTCCCTCTCTCAGCAGCCTTGATTGTCTGGGGCTCTTCATCTAGAGGAGGTTTTTATGCGTACATGTGTATACATGTATGCGAATGTAACAATTAACTAGAAGAGATTATGAACTGGAAAGGGAGTAGGGAAATGTTGGCGGAGTTGGACGGGAAACAGGAGGGCTAGAATACAGTACTCATGTATAAGATACTAGAAATAAAATTTAAGAGGACAGAGGATGTAATTGGTGAATGGATTATCAAAAGAATCCAACAGGCTGGGAGGGCTGACATAGGAGGAGAGGGTAGCCTGTCTTCGGACTGTTTTCTGGCTCTACGGCTGTGAGACCCCAGAGGTTTGGGATGTCCTCTCCCACAGTGTGAGGATGAGATGTGGTCTTGGCGGCATGTCTGGCACTTTTACATGGTTCCTTTGTCTACTGTTGAGTTATTAGCAGCTCTGGTCTAAGTTGGCATCCAGTCTTTCTCCTGCTGCCAGGTAAGAGTAGTTCAGAGCTACGGAGTGGGAGGAGGAAGAACACTGGTCCAACAACTAAGGATCTAGGCTCCAAGAGGAGCCGTTGCTGACCGCTTGAGCTAGCTTGTTGTAAATACTGCCTTCAGGGGCGCTTCGCGGGACCGTCATTCCGACTCTCAGTCCGCTCCTCGCTCTCCCGGCTTCCCTGTTAGTTCTCTCCTGGTGCAAGAAGAGCTGGGGAAGTCTTGTTACCCCTGGATAACAAGGAGTGGAAGTTGGAGCTGAAAAGCAGCAGGGTTTCAACATCCTTCACCTTTTAGAGCAAGATCCTTCAGAGGAGCTGAGCAGGGGAAGCAGGAAAACAGTGGAAAGTGCCCTTACTCCAGAGCTGAGGGAAGTTCCACTTCTCATCTTCCCCCTTGTTACTTAGGGGTGGGAGATGACCCTGCTGTGCCTGTGTCTGTGTCACAAGCCCCTACCAAGAAAAGGTGACTTGTACCTGTATCGAGGCTTTCAGTCTTGCTGTGGAGGCAATAGGTGAAGACTTGAATCTACCTGTGTAAAATGGAAGAGAAAGTAATAGTCTGCATTTATTTATTTATTTATTTAGTTAGTTATTTTTAAACTCAAAGCTGAATGGAAGTTGAAACCCCGAAGAATGGTGGGAGTTGTAGCTCAGTGGTAGAGTACTTGCCTGGCATGTAGGAGGCCCTGGGTTCAATCCCCAGTCCTGGGGAAAACGAAAACAGCACTGAGTGAGAAAGTCAGGAAATGGATTGGAGAGAGAAATCTAAAAGAGAGTTAAAGAACCACTACTGTCCCGTCTTGTTTCCAAACTGGAATTTAGCGCTTACTGATCATTGATGTAGGACCTTTTCTCTTGGTAAAGGAATCATTTCATAGTTTCAGACAGGCGTTATGCTATGTATGTGCCGCTCTTCCTGGTTCCTAAGAAGTCAGTTAGGGATGCAGCAGGATTGTGTTCCTAGACCATTAAATGGTTGAGCATTTCAGGCAAGGATCTGAGTAATTAATCCTCTTTGAAAACCACAGTTGATCTCCAGGCCCCTCATTTGAGAAAGGAGTGTGATTGCTGGGGAATAAGCCTGCCTGATGAGTCTTCTGGGACAGGTGTGATCTGAGTTCCAGAGAAGCTCTTTAGTGTTTGGAGTGGCCAGTGAACGGGGAAGCACGTCAGGTGCCTGAGGTAGCTCCTAGTGATGGGGTTTCACGCACATCCCCCTGCCCTTGCTGGTCTCAGAAGAATGTTTTATTTGTTGAAGTTTTAGTAAATTACCCAGTTTTCCTTGTATTCATTTTTACTTGTTTGTGTTTTAAAGCATTTTTATTTTAAAACTATGTAACAGTTGAGCCAGGTAGCAGGACTGCCATGCAAGATCTCGACTTTTCCCTAGAGGTGATGGACACACATCAGAAGTGTGGCTGAGAATTTTGTTTTATAGTGTCCAGAAGACGAGAGGTCTGTTTGCCAACTGTCTCTCATTTCTCATTGTCCTGATTGGTAGTCTGTTTACATCACTATAATTCCCTACCTATTACACATGTCCTTTAAGAAAGGAACTGAATATTATACTTGTTTCCTTTATGGAGAAGTTCTGTACACTATGACTTTTCATAGATAATTATTGTGTAATAGTGGCCAACTTCTCATTATTTTTTAAAAGATGATGTTGTAGATTACTTGTATGGCATTTTGTGATCCTAGCTAAGGTAATGCTGTAAGAGTTGTGAGTTACGGAAGTACAGTAACAATGAAGTTGTGACTTTACTTGAAGTTATTTAATCCAGTCCTCTGCTTCAGGGCAGGACTTCCTTTTTACCATCCGTTTCTGAACCTAATGTCTCCTCACACTACACTGTCATGTACTCTCACTGAGAATGCTGCTTTTTTAGTCTGCTGTGTGTTTGGCCTTAATCTTACACAAAGGGAAATGTGCATTCAAAAACTGATCTCAAGAGTGACTCAGAGTATTTCTTTTCTTAAGCCTTTCACTGGGTGTGTGACTAATATTCATGTGACTCACTTTTTCAAGAAACTTCTGAATGGTGTGTAGTTTTTTGTTGTTGTTGAAGCAACAAGGTCAACTTACTCAGATGTGGTGGCTTTTCTGTGGCAAAGGGCCTATCACCAATGGGGAGTGTGATACAGAGAGGGCCAAGCACTGCTGGTCTGGATTGGGGAGTGTGATACAGAGAGGGCCGAGCACTGCTGGTCTGGATTGGGGGTGTGATATAGAGAGGGCCGAGCACTGCTGGTCTGGATTGGGGAGTGTGATACAGAGAGGGCCGAGCACTGCTGGTCTGGATTGGGGGTGTGATAGAGGGCCGACCACTGCTGGTCTGGATTGGGGGTGTGATATAGAGAGGGCCGAGCACTGCTGGTCTGGATTGGGGGTGTGATATAGAGAGGGCCGAGCACTGCTGGTCTGGATTGGGGGTGTGATATAGAGAGGGCCGAGCACTGCTGGTCTGGATTGGGGGTATGATATAGAGGGGCTGAGCACTGCTGGTCTGGATTGGGGGTGTGATATAGAGAGGGCCGAGCACTGCTGGTCTGGATTGGGGGTGTGATATAGAGAGGGCCGAGCACTGCTGGTCTGGATTAACATGGGCTGAATTTAGGAAGCCCAATAACAGAATTTTATTGCAGATTTCTTAGGCACAGGTCTGCTGAAAGTGGGGATGTCAATCCTTAGTAGCATTCTGATTTATTCTCATGATAATTGATAATGAAATACTGCATTGGGTCCATTTAAAGTGTATATAATTGTATTCAAAATGTGTTTTATGTGCATGTCTGTATAGAATGGGTTAATAAAGTTGTTGAGTAACTTGACCGTATCAGAAGGCTTCTGGTTTTATTATTATTATTATTATTTGGTTTGTATTCTGAGTTGTTCTTCCCATCCACTGTCTTCCAACACTGCCTCATGCTAGACAAGCTGAGACTTAGCAAACCACTAGACGTTCTCAGAATGCCTGGCGTCATGGGCATGGGCATGGCTCTCTTCCACCTCCTTCTGGGGGAAGGTGGGAAGGACATTATTGGTAGTGCATCAACTAAAGTTGTCAGTCACTTGCACCATTTGGTACCTGTGCAAGAATTAAGGACTGCAATAGACCACACTTACTGGAGCTTCTGTTATCTATTGTAAAGAAAAATTTGGGAGGTCTTTCAAAATTTACCAGGCTGTTGTTTCTAAAATACATCCTGTCTGTTTCCAAGCAGACTTCAGCCAATGGTATGAGATAATACTCAACTTCTCCTGGAGCAGAAGATACCAATGGGTATCCACTGTTCTCTTGCCTTATCCCACACTGCGCCAGCAGGGACTCAGAGCTCATTAGTAATTCAGAATCAGAGGCTTCCTTCCAAACCTACTAAACCAGGATTTTAACAAGATCGCTAGGTGATTGGATTCATAGGTACATTTAATACTTGAGAAACAAACTTTCTAAGGGAAAGAATTTCTTACAAGGTAAATGTTCAGTACCAGTTCATGGGAAGAAGTTGATCTGCCCTGGCTACTGGTTTCAGGGTGGACTGGGGTAACCATAACAGTTGGGACCCTCCTCAGAAGCCCTATAGCATGTGACTTCATTGCTACTCTGTGTGTGTGTGTGTGTGTGTGTGTGCGCGCGTGCGTGCGTGCGTGCGTGCGTGTGTGTGTGTGTGTGTGTGTGTGTGTGGTCTCTTGGCTGATGTAGCCTGTATTACCACAGAGATCCAACCTATCTCTGCTTTGTATCTTAGATATGTAACTTACAGTCCAGTTCTGAAACAGACACGTACCCTGTTATTGTCATAAGGTCAGCTTCTCTGGGAAAGAAGCCATTAAATGGCTAGGCCATTAATGTTTACCCGAGTCCCCAGGTCAAGGTGTGTGTAGGCATACCAGTGTGTCCTCACATGTGTGTGGATGTGGGGATGTGGTGACGAACAGTTGGGGTTGGGGATGGAATCTCACTTTTCTTTGGGCATCTGGCTGTGGTATAATGGCTTTGCTTCTCTTTCTGACTCCTAGGAAGTGGATACTGTGCTGGCTGAGCATAGACGTCCCTCCATGGCATCCCTCACATTGCTCTCCTGATGGTGTGAGGCTGAGCCAGACCTCTCCGAGGAACTGGATCTACTAAAAAGCCTGGGATGCCAGCGTCACTGAGGCTAGAACAGGAAATTAAGTGGGAACTTCTCATTTGAGGCTACCAAAACTGAGGCCTGGAAAACCTTCATACGTTTCTTCCCTTCATGCCTAACCAGGATTATTACTACACTGTGCCTCAAAAATCTTTAACAGCCTGAACAAGTTAGTTCTTATGTCTTTGGAGTTTGCAAATGCCGTTCTACGTAGGCATTCAATATTCTACCTGTGACTGCTGCCTGCATCGTTAGCTGGAGGTTTCCCTAACATGCGAATGCACTGCTTTAGAATCGGTTTCTAGGTGAGGATGAGCTTCAGGAAGCCCTTCCTGCTCAGTGAGAGCTGCCCATTGCATCCATTGGAGGTGAGCAGGCTGAAGTGCAGTATGAGGACTAGCCGGTACCTCTGGCAGTGTGGGAAATGAGACCTATGACCAGGTAAATGGAGGGCGTCAGGAGCTCAGCTCTGAAGTGCCTCTTCCCTGGTGACAGAAGCGTAGTATCCATGGCTCCCTTTTCAGTTAGAGAAGTTTTTCTTGTTCCATACTCTTCGGTGTAGGGTCTGGCTGCCAGACTTCCCCAAAGGGGACCAGCCTTTACCTTCGTTTGTAGCTACTATGTTTTCTCTCTGAGGCTTGTGCTTCACACAGCCGGAGAGGACGGATTCAGTGCCTCCCGAGGGGTTGAGAATGAAGGCTAGGTCGGACCATCTCCATCCCACCAGGAAATAAAGATGGCTTCTTGATAATAAATAGGCAGAGGCAGACATGGCCCTCGCATCTGTCTCGTTGATATGGCGTCTGGGAAAGCTGTGTCTCTGACTGTAAGAGCAGTGGTCCTGTGATGGGGGCCCTCTGCTCTAGCTGTCACTACCGTGATCGGCTGGTCTCCCGGGACACTTGACAGATGGAGCATGGCCCCTGTGCATCAGTGAGTGGATGCCCCTCCCAGATGAGTCAGATTGCTGTTCCTAGATCACTGAGTGTCAAAAGTGTACACACCGTCACTGCGAATGCTCTTCTATTGTGTTGTTCCTGAAGGAGAATGCAGAAGCCACAAGTATATATTACCTCCCAAGTAGAATGTGGTGTTTTTTCATTTTGTTTTTGTTTGTTTCCTTTTCACTTGAAATGCTCACTTCTTGGGCAGAAAGATTGTAGCAAGAAAAGTCATGAAATACAGCTTTTTCTACGTGGTTCTTTTATATATCGTGGACAATTCTGGAGACGGTTACCTAAGTAGGATGTGGTGAACTGCGGGCAGTTCAGTGTCTCCCACCTTGCAGCTTACTTTATATACATATCACCTGGAGGGAGACTCCTTGCTCTGCTTAGTGTAAGGAATTTCCCTTGGCTGCTTGCAGCATGCTGTACTACAAGGCTTTTGTTCTTGTGGTACAGGCTGATTTCTGTATTGAAGTACACTCCTTTCTGACGGTCAGATGGTATTTTTATGAAGCTATTTATTGTGTGTGAGGATTCTGCATGTATTTAATCAGAATGTCATCTATGTTCTGTGTTCTGCTAGCTGCGTAGGTGGCTTGAATCCTAAGCCTAATGTCCATAGTATTACCTTAGGTTAAATTTGTAGAGCATAAATACCTGTGTGTGTAAAAGAATGATAACTATGTTATGATAGTGCATTTCTAACACTGTTTTCATTAATTTTATTATAAACCAAGAAATGTATTTCTCTGGAGAAAAGTTCTCTCTTGGATAGTAAAACCATGCTGAAATATCTGAGTTACATAAACTGCTTTTGTAATAAAATAAAGTTATTTTTAATTAAAAGGTGCAATGAAATTTTCAATTCATACACAAAAAGACATCATTTGGTACATTACGGATGCACATAGTATTAGTATTTTCCAAAATGTGCTTGAAAGTTTTGAAAGAACTGATTCTGAAGTTATCAAGTGTTAGCTGTGTTTCCAGCTGTTGGTGTGACGATCAAGTTCCTCTAGCATTTCAAAGTCCGTGGCATTGTTACAGCCATGCATTGTAACTAGGCTAGACATTCATTCATTGGTGTACAAGTATTCAATGACTGCCGCTTGATTGCCGGGTGACGACTCAGTCCAGTTCTGGGAAGCCACAGACAAGCAGTTTAAATGTACCTTCTTAAGTTGGGGGATGGTGTTAATAGCCTTGGAGGCCTTTGAAGATGGGCCCTTCCCTCCTGGTGGAATTTTGAGTCCATTTCTTGCTTCTTTGGTAACACTAGAAAGGCAAGCACCATAGGATTTAAATTACTGTATGAAAAGGCAAAGTCATTGTTGAGCTCTGTTAGGTAAGGCTACTTCCTCCTGCTCAAAAAAGCAGGGTCTAAGTTTTACCTCTGTTCCTGGGTGGAGAGCTGACATTCTAAGCCTCTCAAAACATATGCTATTTTCTTTTAAGAGTTAACCAGCTAGACTGGTCAATCACCTGGCCAGGATCCCGCCACTCCCCCACCCCAAGTCACCCCAGGAAATCTGATTTACTTGATGCCATGTTAAGGAGAGGAAAGAATAATTAATGAAATCGGGCAGCATCCAGGAATAGGTAGCTGTAAACCGATAATAAGGTGATGTCCTTCCAGAAGCTTCTCCTTCGGGCAGAGAGTGCTTCCCTTGGGCAACACTGCAGAGGCCCTCTCCTTTCAGAAACGTACACCTTTCCCTTCCTTCTTCCCAATCAGCCCAAAGTAGAAGTAGGCACTCTGGGATTTCTCATTCTTTCTCTTAAGTACCCCAACCCCAGTCCCAATGCGGTTGCTTGCCAACCTCCATTGCGTACTACATGGCTTTATTTCCTCCTCTTCACCACCTCGCTCCTCATGGCAGCTGCCAGGGTTTGCAGGCTTGCCTACTCTGTTGTTCTTTCCTTCAAACTCTAATAAAATCATTTGCAAGTTTCCTTCTGACTCTGTTTTAAAATTCTTTTATCAACTAGATTAAGAACCCAAAAAGAAATTCTTAGTTTCCCGGTAGTACTTGAACTTCCAGTCTTCAGTACTGAGCACGGGCCTGAGGTGGCTAATGTAGAAACTGATCTGGTATGGATGAATGTACTGAGGCATTCAAAACAAGACTGCTTTGGCTCACAGAAGGCTTGGCTCAGAGCAAGTCCACTGCTGCCTCCAAGGAAGACCGCTATCAGAGTTATTGATAATGAACTCTAGCTATAAAATGTGGATGCCGGCTCGGGACAGGTGGTTGTGTTGAGCTATTTCTGATTCAAGGCTGAAGACTATCATTGCTTCTAACAATACTTTACTTCTTCCAGAACACTGTAACATTGAAACACTGGCTGACTGCCCATGAAACTCCTACCACCAGATCAAAGCAGCTCCTTCAGTGGCCTCTGGGTAGACTTGGCCTCTCTAGTGTCTTTCCCACTGTGGTGGTACTGAAGTCTGTCTGATAAACTCAGCTTCTGCCTTTGTGTCTTTGGTGCGCTCATTCCCAGCTTATGTTATCTTCCCTGCCTGTCAGTACTATTCCTGGCACAGAAGAGGATTTAGAAAAGGAGGGAGGAGGTGACACTTAGTTTGGTCTTCACTGGGAAAGCACCATCGATCAGCACCCCGTCTTCAGCCCCAGAGCTGGAGAGAGCTGTAGGCAGTGAACTGTAAACACTGGCAAATATTGACAGAAGTCAAGGTCGTGGAGGACCATTTGGCCCATGCCTGTTGGGGAAGGATAAACCTGCAGTTTAAAGCGACTGGTCAACTGGTGTGCATTTCTAGAAACTGGGAAATTTCTTAAAATTTTCAATCTGGCAGCTCTCTAATCAATGTTTGTGGTTGCAGAGCCACGGACTGCACTGTCTTCTTCCTGCCATTCTTCCCTGTTACAGGAAGGGCTTTTCTTTTTCACGTCTGTTCCAGGAGGAAAACAGAACTTCTCTAGAAGGAAGTTGTTCTGATCCTGAGAGGTTAGAAGGGCTTTTGATCGAAATCACGGTTTAATTTCACTCTGGGTCAAGTGACTGCTCCCCAAATGCTTTGTTGGGTTGGGTGCTGTCTGATGTGGCTGATTTCTGCCTTAGATGGTAAGTGTGATTTCCTTACAAGATAGCTCATGTCAATTGGTGGTTTAAGAGGCATTCTGTATACAGTTTTAATGAAATTTACATTTATAATATTTATTAAAAGTTCTCAATTATGGTATATGCTCTATACTCATTGGGGACCTAGTCTATATTAGTGGTGATCTTGCTTCTTCTGATGGGTGGTCATTGCTGATTTGCTCTTTTTATTCTGGGACCCCAAAAAGTGACAATTTGAAAATCCTGAGACGCCAACTGTTGAAAACTCTGGGACTGATACTCGGGAAGGAATTGCTTGTTGAGGAATGGATAACTTGTGGCTGAGTTTGACCACAGTGCCTATGATCTGCTTGGAAACGTAACTTCAGAAATTCTTGGAGACTGAGGATTGGGATGTACATGCAGTGGGAGAGAGAGGACACAGTGTGAGAGGATTAGTTCCCCAGAGACTTGGCGGGAGGAATTCAGTGGGGTGCCCTTACAGCCAGTGATATGCCAAACGATTCTGTTCTCTGTTTTCTTTCCAACAGAGAGCTGTTCGGAAGTTCCTCCAGTGGACAACAGTGTGTTTGTTGCAAAGGAAGAAGGAGGACAGATTATGGGGGTGTACCTTTGTATCAAAGGCTACCACCTGGTGGGAGAGCAGTCTTTGACCCTCAGTCTCTCAGAGGAATGGGAGGGCTCCTCCCCTGAGTGCCGCTGTGAGTTTGGTTTTTCTGTTCATATCGACATCTCCTATATTCTATTATATCCTGCTTCCCGTAGGCCATATTAAAATTGCAAAAACAAACAAACAAATAAAACAACTCAATTTCTAAGAAGCTATTCTCCATCTCTCCCAGGTGCTTCAGAGACAGGATCTTGCTACAGTAGCCCATCATGTTGGCCTGGAATTTGATATGTAGCCCCTAGTGACCTGGAACTTACAACCTCTCTGCCAGTGCTGGGATTCCAGGCACGTCACCCATGCCTGTCCATCATGTTACTTTTAAATTAGGAGAAACTGTATTCTCAATTTACATATCTGATAAGTGAGATTAAAGCGGTTGGCTCCAGGTGGAAAAACTCATTATGTTATCTTATCTTCTATAATGACAGAGCATAATTCTTCCAGATCATTTTGTTATTATACTTTCTCATAAGCTGTGTTAATTTTATGTATACATGACATTTTGAAGTTTCTTTCATGTGAAAAAAATTTACATCCCTCTCCATTGACCCCTGATTTTCAACAAGAAAGAAATAATTAAAATATATAAGAAGAAAGAAAGTAAGACATGAGTAAGTGTATATTTGGCTACATGAAAGAAAAGGAAAGAAAAGGAAAGCTTGAAACATAGGCTTAAGATATTTGAACCATGTTCACCGTAGCAGTATAGTGGACATGCTACTGGTAATAACTAGTTACGTCCTTCATTATGTGTAGTCCGGTTGTCAATCATATCATTCTTACGCATGACCATGTCTGTAACACTATTCCATGAAAAATGTCTACCATTCCAGATAGGGAATTAATGGTAGACCAAAGTTAAGGATACTGCCGAAGTCCAGCTTGGTGAATCAGTGAGTTTATTGGGGTTATTTACAGAACTAGGGGTGAGGGCTTACTTACAGGAGCCGGAATGGCTCAAAGAGGGCCGCATTACCAAAAGCCCACCCCGGCATTTATGATGGCTCACAAAAGCTGGGAACCTGCAGCTCTCTGTACAACTTGCAGGCAAGCTAAACAGGTTGAATAACATCTCTCCCCGGCCACTCAGCTGGTCTGAGCAGCTCCCAGTAGTCCCTGTTGCTTGTGTGACCTTAGGGAGGGAAGAACCTTGTGAATCTAGTCAGATTCAGGAAGTTCCTGAGGCTTCTTAGCTGAGTCTTTTCCCTTTAGAACTTCCAGAGTCTTAATGAGCCTTCTTTTGAAGGTCGTCGTCGGTCTTAAGGAGCTTTGGAGGAAATTTCCACACAACAGAACCCATTCCTTTTTGTCCACTGTTATGGTACCTTGGCCTTTTCTCATCCTGCGTGGGTATGGTTTGATAATACATACCTATCCTCTTAGATATATGTGCACCATTAAGTACTGAGTTACTATTATCTTTCTGAAGCTTGGGGAAGCGTGACTTTTACTCCATTCTAGCCTCTTAGAGCACTGACTGTTCTCTTCTCCAGTGGGCCACTGTCCCGAGCCTGTACTGGAAAATGGCAGGATCAATTATTCTGGGCCTGTGAATGCAAGTGACAAAATCGTGTTTAAGTGCAATGATGGTTACATCCTCAAGGGAAGCAATTGGAGCCAGTGCCTAGAGGACCACACCTGGGCACCTTCCTTGCCCATATGTCGAAGTAGTAAGTACTGATTAGTATTGTCACTCTGGGGTAAAATTGCTTTTTGGTGCCATATTAGTGTATAAACCAGAATAAAACCTTCACCTTCTGTCTTGTGAATTACTTTTCCTTCCTCTACGACACAAATTTTCCTTGTTCCTTTCTTTCTCTTCCCTCCCCTCCTCTCCCAACTTCTGATCCTCCTGCCTCCACTTCAGGAGTGCTGGGATTATTGGTGTGCCACCATTCCTGTTATCCGACGCTGGTGCTTGAACCCAGGTCTTCATGCATGCTAGGCAGACACTCTACCAGCTGAGCCACAGCTTCCACCCTAATTTGCCTTCTTTTGCAAATTAGGTTGGCAGCCTTACAGTGTGTAGCTCCATTCCTGGAGCTCTGCCAGTCAGAAAGGATTCCCGGTTCCTTGTAACTCAGGGGGATGAGCTGGGGAAAGAGTCTTTTCCATGGACAGTTCTGATTTTCATGAGAAAGAATGGGTGGAGAGCATGCTCCTGGCTCTCACTTGTACCAATGTGAAGATGGCGGACTGTAGAGCACACATGGTGTACTATCCTGTTGAATGTACCCGGCTCCCACAAATCTCACTCCGGGCCGTCTTCCCCTTAGGAGACTGTGACCCTCCTGAGATTCCTAGCCATGGCTACTTTGAAGGAGAATCTTTCACTTCGGGGTCTGTTGTTACTTATTACTGTGAAGACAGGTAAGCGTAGAGTACCCTTTATATCCTAGTTGGAGCAGTACCTTTTCTATTGCTGTAATAGAACACCGCAGCTAAGACACCGTGTACGAGGAAGGGTTGATTTGGGTTGATGGTTCCTGAGGGATAAGAGTCCATGACTATCACGACGGGGAGCATGAGAGCAGGTGCAGGGTGGCTGGAGCAGCAAGCAGGGGGCTCACATCTCGAACTGCGAGCACTTAGCAGAGAGCATGAGTCTTTCTTTCAGTTCTCATAGCACCCCTCTAGTGACACACTTCCTCCAACAAGGGCGTCCCTCCCCGAACAGTGCCACTAACTAGGAATGAAGTATTCAAGGGCTGGAGACTGTGGGGGACATCTTTTTCAGACCACCACCCTAGTGAAAGTATTCTATTTGATGGTTAATGGGGTATCCACACTGTTGGAGTTCTCTTCTGAGGGAGAATGTGCTCTCTACATATCTAAGATATTCTCACTTATTCTAACTGCTACAGTTATCAGTGCTGTACCCGACTGTGGGTGGGTCTACAACTAACACATCTAGCCTCCAGTGGGTGAGTGGTCAGTATCTTGACAACAGCTTCTAGGCCAATGGGTTCCGTGGCTATTAAGACTTCATAAGTAGTACACCCTTACTTTTCCAACAGATAATGCATGGATAGCACCTTATCGTGTGTGAACTATCTACATAGCCTGTACTTGGTCAACAGCTGGTTTTGCTTTCTTGAATACCACGGAATGAGCTTCTGACTGTCCCATACCTTCCTTTGTATTTGAATTGTAGAGTGGCCTTAAGTGGGAGGGGCCAGACATTGGGATGGAAGCCCTCTAGCATCAAATCAGCCCTGCAGATTTCTGTGTTCTCTTACCCATGTAGAGAAGGAGGAAAGCCTGTGCCTTGTCTGTCATATTTGTGGAAATACTTTCATTTTATGGTAACAGACAGCACTCAAATATTTCATAAACAATTCAGGTCCTTGGACCTTGTTTGGATTAATGTCTCCTCAGTGTAATGCAATATTTGAACAGTTGTTGGTTTCAGTCCATTCCGCTAGGTCAGATATTGTTATCCCATGGCATATTGTGAGGCTGTGTAAATAACCCTGGAGAACCATGGTGAAAGTCCACTGATGCCTTTCCCAGATGAAAGGTGAAATATTCTTGCCTTTCAACTACTACATCAGAGCTGAAGAAATCACTGGACAAATCCAGTACATAGAACACAATGGTGATGGCCCAGTTGTATTTCCAAGACTTTAACAGTGTTAAGTATAGCCAAATACAACTTATTTAATGTTCCGGTAACCAGCTGTCTTAAGCTATGTCCTATCAGGCCTCTGGATAGGGGATGACAATGAATTAAAGGGATTACACACAAGCATTGTGATGTTTACCTTTCCCAGTTCATGGATTGTTTCTGTGATCTCTTGGTGCTCCCCCATACCTTTAGAAAGTACTGGTATATGGCCTTGGCGTCAGTGGAGTCACTGGTGTGGTTTCTCGAGATTGGCTTTATGGCCAAGACATGTTTGTTTGTCATGCACCTTTCCCCATAATACGTCTACTCTCACAATATATTCAGGGGTTATGGCATAGACCTTTGGGGGCATATGCCCCAGACTCAAAGTGAGAACTGGGACTGTTTGTCCACCAGAGTTCTCAGTTCCTGCTAAATGGTTCTGAAACTCCTCTGGAGTTCCAGATCTGTGTATTTTTGGCACCTGGAGCTGTCTGCGTTGTGACTCTTTCTGTGTTACAGGGACCAATATGTAGCCAACTCTGTATGAGGAGCCTGTTTCAGGGACGTGGAGCCTGGAAACAAGTGTCTATTCACTGTTTTCTCCAGAACCAGGGGCTCACTGTACTGTCTGGCTCAAGGGAAGCCTTGTTTCTCATGGCATTTCCAGCTGGAGGATGGGCCCAAATTTTCCCTTTTATTCCCTCACACACACATGGGTGCCTATTCTGGAGTTCTAAAGGTACACACTGTCTTTTCAGGAATAGGAATTGCAATCTTTTCTTTTCTTTTTTTTTGGAGCTGAAGATCGAACCCAGGGCCTTGTGCTTGCTAGGCAAGTGCTCTACCACTGAGCTAAATCCCCAACCCTAAAGTAGCATTTTTAAAAATTTTATTTATTTATTTTTTCAAGACAAGGTTTCTCTGTGTAGCTTTGCGCCTTTCCTGGAACTCACTTGGTAGCCCAGCTGGCCTCGAACTCACAGAGATCTGCCTGGCTCTGCCTCCCGAGTGCTGGGATTAAAGGCATGTGCCACCACCGCCGGGCTTGGAATCTTTTCTTAAGGGAGTGATTTCCAAAGTTTTATTGTCCAAATTTGGCTGCTTGTCTGTTTTTTTAAAAATGTATTATTGCCCGACAATTTCATACATGTAAATAACATATTTTGGTCATTTTCATGCCCCACCCCCATTGCTTCCTTTCACTCATCTCTCACCCAATTCCACCCAATTCCTTCTTTCCAACAAGTTTCCCTCATATTCCTGCTGTGTTGGGGGACACCCACTGAGTTTAATTGGGGCTGCTTGCATTTGGGAGGCTCCCTGGGCCACTCTGCATGACTCTTTCACCCTGCTTCTGTGTTTACTTGTTCTGAGTACAGCACACCCCTGTAGTTTGTCTTCATCTCCACTGAATCTGTCACCATCTGAGCCTTCTAGTATTGTTGGCATAGCATAGCAACCTTATGGATATTAGAGCTCAGACCTGACTGGAGGTACCCAGTGCAAGATGACATCTCTCATCTCTACTGTACACGTCATTGTAAGCACCAGAAAAAGTCACAACACACATTGTGTGTTTCATTCCAATATGACTGCAATTCCTCCATGGGTGTCTATATTTCACTTGGCATGGGGCTGTCTTTAGAGTTGGACCAAGTATGTCTAGTGACAGTCGTTAACCATGCTGCCAGTACTCCACATTACCTTGTGGTGGCTGACTATGACAGCTGCCCCAGTCCTGGAGAGAAGCCACCAGCCTTCATGTCCCACAGTCTCAGTAGGAGGCACACACTGTTTTTGATTGGACTTGGCTCTCAGTTCCACTACCTCTAGAGGAGTGGAGGGGTGTCTTAGGGGGATGCAGGCAGATGGTGTGAGTCCTTATCATCAGGGGATCTCCACATTAGGTCTTCTGTGTCTTGGTAGTCTGCTGCAGAGTCATACTTGTGAACGCTCATCTGCTAGCTCAAGCTTCTTTGCTGAAGTGTCTTTGCTGTTGACTTATGCCACTCTGGCATCTCTTTCTAACTCTAGTTCTCCCTGTGATCTTTCCACTCATGAGCCCATGTTATTTCCTTCTTTATCATTTATCTATCTATCTATCTATCTATCTATCTATTTTGGTTTTGCGAGACAGGGTTTCTCTGTGTAGTCCTGGCTGTCCTGGATCTCTGTAGACCAGGCTGGCCTCAAACTCTCACAGAGATCTGCCTGCCTCTGCCTCCCAAGTGTTGGGATTAAAGGCGTGCACCACCACTGCCTGGCAAATTTTATTTATTTTTATTTTATGAACATTAGTGTTTTGACTGCATGTATGTCTGTGTGAGGTGGTCGGGTCCCTTGGAACCAGAGTTACAGACAGTGTTGAGCTGCCACGTGGGTGCTGGGAATTGAACCCGGGTCCTTTGGAAGAGCAGTCAGTGCTCTTAACCTTAGAGCCATCTCTCCATCCTGTTATTTCCTTCTCGATGGCTTCTTTGAGCCAGCATGATTGTCTTGCATTGGCAGCAGTGGCCACTCAGTTTTCCCACACTGATTTGTTGCTTGCCTTCAACTTGGCTAGCAATCTTTCTTGGACTTTTGAGGCACACACATACTCACAGGGAGCTTCCCACGAGTCACAGAATGGGGACACATCAAATCACATAGGTGGCTGAGGCCAGCCTAGGGTTTCCCTGGCAGAACCCATGTCCACACCCAGAATTTGCTCATACCCAGAATTCCCTTTTGGAATTCTGCTGACATGGCCAGTTTTATGAAAACTCTCATCAGGAAGGCCTCAGAGGCTTTAGGAGTGACAACTGTTTGAAGATACCAAAGGAAGAAATCAGAGGACGCCATGGGAGTTTGGACATCTTTTATTATCAAGCAATCCTTGGTAACATGAGGCCAGAAAACAGGGATCTGCACCATGTTTACAAGCAGAACGGCATCTATATACAGAGGGAACAGAGGGAAAATGGATTCTAGTACTCAACGCTGCAGTAACGAACTTCTCATGGGCCTGGTCTGCTTGTCTACCAGGCCTTATCTTCCTTCTCTGTTTTCCTGTTTTCAAAGGAGAGAAATGGCCAGTAAACCCCGCCCCCTCCATCAACAGGTATGCCTACAGTCTGCAGAACAACTGCAAGAATGGGGTTGCTCTAACTGCCTCAGATACAGATAATGGGATATTTCCCACAGAATCCAAGAGCAGAAACCTTAAACAAAAAAATCAGAAATGTAATGATTTAGAGTTTGGACCCTTAAAGCATTGTAGTAAGGACTAACCCTCCTTCAGATGGACTGGTCTCCCTCCTTGATGGGGTTCCCGCCCTTTCTTTCTCTTGCTTTAATCTGGGTCATGTACCTTCTTCAGCCTTTAGGTCCCACTTGTCAGTTTTGAATCACCTTTTGCTTTTCTGATCACACACCACTGCCTTCATTTATCCCATTCACCTTCACCTGCATTTTAGAGCTTAATACAGATGCCTGTTTAGATTTTGACTGGTCAAACACTTCTTCCCTCACCCGTCCCCCCAAAACACACTGGCTCTGAAGTTTTTACTTTCCACCATGTTAATCTGGGTTGACTCATCCCTTGGGTCTGCCCCCCATTTCAGGAGGGCTGTTTTGCTTCATAGCTATTTTGTTAGAATGAGATAACCTAAGCGGACACTAAGGCTCGGGGGCAAGAAGGTGGATTTGATTACAGATTGAAACACTGAAATACAGCTACACAAAACCAGTCTCCATTGCTCAGCTTAGAAGATGCAGAGGCTGAGCGTTGTTCTGACATCTCCAGGTACCATTTAGGGGGCACACGGAAGCTGCAGTGCATTGATGGGGAGTGGAGCAGTTCCTATCCTACCTGTGAGCCCGTTCAGGAAGCCCCTAGACCTGCTGAACAGATTGCACTTGAGAAAGCAATTGTAAGTAGGGGCTGTTATCCGTTTTGTTCTTAGCTGCAGTCTCGGGCCTGACTTTACTCTTGGCATATGCTTAGTGGATATCTGTTCATTTCTGGGTAACCTTGACCTGATTGCAGAAGGGGGTCTCATAAAATGCCAACTCACATTTCTAGATAACATTCACATTCATCATCACAAACACCTCACAAAACCTTCTTATGGGATGTATTGCCTCATTCAGCGTATAAAAGAAGGTATATAATTATACACAGTGCCTGGGATCTGGAAGTACTGGCCGCTGTGAGAAGCTGATCCAGTTCTAGATTCCAACACGTTCTGAACGCATTTGTTTTCTTTTGGACTCACTTTATTTATGTATTTATTCTTGGAGAAATATTAATGATTATATATTTAAACCAGCAAATGTAAATGACTGATGACATTGAGGACTCAGATCCACGTGGACGTTCCCTGGGTTTGCAGCTTAGTGGTTTCAGAGTAGGGAACTGAATCTCAGCCCCCTGGTTGTAACTTTAAAGGTTTTTCTTCCCTTAGCTTGCCTTTCGGGAGATTAAGGACCTTTGTGGTGCCACAGAGAGCTTTGTGAGAAGACTGAAGGAAAGTGGAGTAACCATGGAAGAACTGAAGCATTCCCTGGAGATGAAGAAAACTAAGCTGAAGGCAGATATTTTACTGAAATATCGTAGCTAAGCAAGATGGAAACAGAAATACCCTGTGAATAAACAGCTTCTGAAGGTGCTTGCAGGTCGTTCTTTACTGAGCTGAAATGCAAGGTCACGTGGCCATACAACTGATGTATTGTGTGCGCTTTGGGGGCATGTGTGGGAATTTTACTAAGAATGTAGAAGGGCCAGCTGTGGTGGTTATCGGGTTCAGACCAGAGTTGGCAACATGCTAATGGAGAATGTAGAGATTCATTCTTTGGCTATGTGGGAAATAAGAAATCATGCATCTGATCTGAATGCACCTCTCATGAGACATGAATTGTAAGTCAAAATTTTCTGAGATAGGAACTAACCTTTCAATCTGGAAGAATATACTTACAACAATTACATCTTTAAAGTTACCTACTGAGTCCCATACACCTCTCAAGCACCAAAGATTATTGCCAGTGCTATTGATTATTCTGACAACTTGATAGTAAGTCCCTATTGCTGAAGACACCACATACTTAGGACATACCACATGGAGAAATGTTATCTGGTATTCAGCTAGAAGTTTCATCCCTTCTGGGTAGTATTCACAGTGCTGGGAGGTTCTATACATGTGACCAGAGGAGAAAAGTAATCATTAATTACCTTCAGCTATGACCCTGCAAGCTATAATAATGATCCACGTACAAGCTCTGCCCATTGGTGCAGCAGTGGTACAAATGTTGGGGGAGTAACCAACCACTTTTTGATTGGCTTCAAGGCCTTCTTCATGAGATGGAACCCACCAACTCTGCAGCTTCCAAAAGCAAGCTACTGATTTACTCTCTGTCCAGCTACATCACTTCCTCTTCCTGCCCAGCTCTGTCACTTCCTGTCTGTCTGTACAGACCTCCAGACCTCCATGGTTAACTAGTGTTGGAATTTAAGGCGTGTGCCACCACACCTGGCTCTGTTCCCAATGTGTCCTTGAACTCACAGAGATCCAGACACATCCCTGCCTGCCAAGTGATAGGATTAAAGTTGTGTGCTACCATTGCCTGACTTCTATATAGTGACTGGCTTTTGCCTCTGATCCTCAGGTAAACTTTATTGGAAGACACAGTATGTTGGGGAACACAATACATCACCACATGATTCTGCTTCATAAGGGCTGAGATGAAAAATGTGTGCCACTATGGCCTGGCACTTTTTTTTAAAGAGAAAGAACATGAAGTCTTGTGGGTGGGGGGAAATTAGGAGTTGGAGGATGGGAAAATACTATAAAAATATACCATGTGAAATTCTCAAAGAATTATTAAGAACACTAAAATGTTTCCAACAAGATAAAATAAGTAAAATGACCCATTGTGACAGAAGTCGAATTAGGCCCCAGACTCTTCTCTACATCTGGTTTATGAAGCCAGGTTTCTAAACCTCATGTGATAATATTGTTACTGCCTTTTGGATAACTCAAAAGCAGGGCAGTGGTGGAGCATGCCTTTAATCCTAGATCACAGGAGGCAGAGGCAGGCCCATCTCTGTGAGTTCGAGGCTAGCCTGGGCTACACAGTTGAGTTCCAGGACAGGCTCCAAAACTACACTGAGAAACCCTGTCTCAAAAAAAAAAAAAAAAAAAAAAAAGCCGGGCAGTGGTGGAGCACGCCTTTAATCCCAGCCCTCGGGAGGCAGAGCCAGGTGGATCTCTGTGAGTTCGAGGCCAGCCTGGGCTACAGAGTGAGTTCCAGGAAAAGGCGCAAAGCTGCACAGAGAAAGCTTGTCTCGAAAAACCAAAAACAAACAAACAAAAAAGCGGATGACTCCCAGCCCCTCATCACCATGTGAAGCAAGAACCTAATTGTCCTATCAATAAAAACCAGGAGTCAGATATCATGGCAATAATCTGAAAGTTCGGAGAAGCAGAGGAGCAGCTACCAGTGACTTCTTACCTATCCAGATCCTGTCTCCCCCTCACCTTATCACTTCCTCTCTCCGCCTCCTGCGTTGAGATTAAAGATTGTGAGCCACCACTGCCTGGCCTCTATGGTTAACCAGTGGCTGGCTCCACCGTCTGATCTCCAGGTAAGCTGTATTTGTCAGAACACAAACAAAATATCACACAATGACAGCTATGGGTCTGGGATGGTGCAGTAACATGAGTGCATTTTCTTCTCCTTACTTAAAGATACAGGAACCTTAAGGCTTGCCTAAGGCACTTTAATGTCTTTTTTTTTAAAGATTTATTTATTTATTATGCATACAATGTTCTGTCTGCATGTATTTCTGCAGCCAGAAGAGGGCACCAGATCTCATTACAGATGGTTGTGAGCCACCATGTGGTTGCTGGGAATTGAACTCAGGACCTCTGGAAGAGCAGTCAGTGTTCCTAACCTCTGAGCCATCTCTCCAGCCCCACTTTAATGTCTTAAAGTGAAGTTTTGATTTGCTTTTTTTCAGAAAGAGCCGCTGAGATGCAAGAAACATGGAACGTGTTTAGGCAATAGCATGTAACTTGGGTTGGCTTGAGTGAAACATGAGCAATGGTGAAGGATAGGGAGGTTGCTTCAATCCAGCTAACAGAGAGTTTTAAAACGTCTGTCAGTGAACTTGCACTTCTTTTGTTAGGTAGGATACACAGGGCTTTCAAGGAGTGAGATGAGAACACCACAGAGAATGATTTCTCACAGTGGTAAGGAAAATCACCTATAGCATGCATGGGTCGAGGTGGAAAATGGTTGAAATGGAGAAACCAGTAAAGGGTTACTGCAGTGGTTCAAGTGTGTTCCCCAAAGTTCATGTTGGAGACTACTCCAATGGGGTTTCTATTGCCGTGATGAAACACCATGACCAAAAACAAGTTGGGAAGGAAAGGATTTATTTGGCTTATACTTCCACTTTATGGTTTATCACTGAAGGAAGTCAGGACAGGAACTCAAGCAGATCTGGAACCTGGAGGCTGGAATTCGTACAGAGGCCATGGAGGAGTGCAGCTTGCTGGCTTTCTCCTCTTGGCTTGCTCAGCCTGCTTTCTTATAGAACGCAGGACCACCAGCCTAGGAATGGCACCACCCACAATGGGCTGGGACCTCCCCCATTGATCACTAAGAAATGCCCTACAGGCTTGCCTACAGCCCCATCATAAGGAAGCATTTTCTTAATTGAGGTTCCCTCCTCTCAGGTAACTTTAGCTCAGCAGTTCTCAACATGTCATGACCTCTTTGGGGGTATCCAACAACCCTTTCACAGGGGTTGCATTTCAGATATTGTGCATATCAGAAATTTACATTACGATTGATAACAGTAGCAAAATTAGTTATGAAGTAGCAACACATAATTTTATGGTTGAGGGTCACCGTAACATGAGAACTGTGTTAAAGGGTCGCAGCGTTGGGGAGGTTGAGAACCACTGCTTTACCTTGTATCAAGCTGACATAAAACTATCCAGTGCAGGAGCTGATTAGGATTTACGGATTAGTGTCCTCGGAATGGGTTGGTACCAAGTGTGTTAGTCACCACAGGAGACCTGACAAAATAATCGAGTTCAGTTCCATTCCTTCTTTGCCTCATGCTTGTCCTTTTGTCCTGCCTGTCCTTTTGCCCTTCACCTCCTACTGTGGGACAAGGCAGCCGCAAAGCCCTTGCTGGAAGCAGGCCCTTCGGTTTTAGACTTAAGTCTCCAGAGACATAAGAAGGAAATCTCTGTTCTTTATAAGGCACCCTGTCTTGGGCATTCTGTGACAGAAACAGAAAACAGACCGAGACATCCACACAAAAGATACTGATGGTCTCACCTATTCTCATGGCAGAGGAAATTCAAATGAAACAGAGAGAATGAGAGCTGTGGGGTACTTATGTCAAAATAACTTGTGGACTGATTTTATTAGGGAAGAAGTATTCAAAAGCAGCCCTGAAATTCCTTTCTTGAGGACCCAGAGTTCTCTCTTTAGATGTGCTGTGTGTGAGGTATTTGACTATATTGCACAGCTAACAATAATGTGAACAGAACTTAGGAAAGTGATCAAAGACAATGATATACTATGGAGTGGTCCTCCTACTGGGGGTATTTAAAAGATGAGAATAGATAAGTTCATTAAAGTGAAGAGGTTTTTGTTTGTTTTTTTTTGTTTCTTTAGTAAGGAAAAGAGCTAGGCACAGTAGAGACCAGCCTGGTCTATGAGTTCCAGGCCAGCCAGGGCTACATCTAAACAATAAAATAATGAAAAAAGGAGAAGGGAATGAAATGTATTTATGTTTATGGATGAGAGAGGAAAAGGAGTTATTAAAAATTTAAGAGAAATTCAAAGAATCAGGAGAGTTTAGGGTTAATTGTGGGAGCTGTCTTAAGCTTCTTGTCCTGTTGCAGTGATAAAATACCCTTTCCAAAGAAAACTTCGGGCTTTTTGTTTTTTATTTTTTAGATCACAATTACAGTCCATCATGACAGGAGATTAAAGACTTCATGAGCTTGAAGTAGCTGATCACATTATGTTGTCAGTCAGAAGAGGACAATGAATGCATGCATGTGCTGTCATTGTCTTTTATCACCCAGTACCCCCTGCCGAGGGAATGGTGTCACCTGTGGTGCCCAGGTCTTCCCACCTTAATTAACACAATCAAGATAATCCCCCACAGACATGCCCAGATGATTCTAACTTTGGCCAAGTTGACAGCATGATCACAGGAGTCAAGGGGGAAGAATGGTTTAGAATGGGAAATGTTTGGCAATGTTAAAGACTTCCCAGAAATTATAAGAAATAAATGGAAGACATTTGGACTTGCAAAGGCTTCGTTCTTGAGAAGTGCAGCATCACATTAAAGAAGAGAAGGGGGTTTGAAGTTTTGGCAAGACTGCAGGAACACATCGGAGTAAGAGACAAACTGAACATGTAGAAAAGAAGAACCATCTCTTTAAATTGGGATTGACAGGAGAGGGAAAAGAATGGCCTGGGTAAAACTAATACAGAATGAGTTGCAGTAAAAGAGAAGGCAAAAGGGTCTGTTCAGAGTAAGACAAGCTAGTCTCCTTGGAGACGAAGCTCTGCGCCCACCATAGCAGAGAGCAGAGCAAAGAGCTTGAACACATTGGAAATGATGCTTTGAAGGTTGAACTTTAAAGGTATTATTTCCTCTAATTCAACTTTCAGGACTTTGTAGAATTGTCCTTTGTTCCGATTCTTATCAAATTAAGTGAGTCTCTTAGCTCTGTGAAGTGGCTGTGCTTTCTTTACCTCTAATATCCTTCTCATTTTCATCTAGTAATTTGTGATTATCATTCAAGGCCCATCCTAAATCTCACATCCCTGTCAAACTTCCCTGATGAGCTCATTTTGGGGTGCCATTAGTGTTTATTACAGAAAATAAATTATGAAACCACCAAGAATTTTTTTCTTTTTTGCTGTGCTGATCAAACCCAAGGACCTTGTACATGTTAGACAAGTGCTCTACCACCGAGCAACATCTCCAGCCCTTGATTTCCTAGACAGGATCTTACATATAGTCCCGGCTGATCTTGAGTTCCTGATCCTCCTGCCTCAGCCTCCTAAGTGCTACAATTACAAGCTTATACCACTACATCTGGTAAGAACTAATTTTTTTTTTACATTTATTAATGTATATGGGGAGCATTCATGGCATGGCAAACATGTGGTCGGTCATCAGAGTTGGTTCATGCTGGGGATGACACTCAGGTCATTAGGCTTGGCAACATGCACATTTGCCCAATGAGCCATCTTACTGGTCCAGAACTGCTTCAGTAGCAGTCTTTTGGGCACACAAATCTGAAACTTTAGGACTAACAGATTAAATGGGCCGTGTCAGGGTTTGACGTTATTTGTAGATTTATGTGATGTCTATCTAACACTACTGGCCTCTCCATCGCATTCTTCTGAGTGGTAGTCGGTGTGAGGTCAGCTTCTGAGACCGTTTGGTGCCTGCTGGTGGATTGTCAACATTTGTTGAGCTCTGAGTATGTTCTAGGCACATTATCACACAACAGAAATCCAATTAAAAAGACACATTCTGTATCTGTTGTACCTCCTTGTGCCTCATGGAGACAAGCAAAGAGCAAGGCCCCCAGACCTGGGATCCCTGAATGTCCCTGGGCCTAGTGTCCCGGGAAAAGGATCCCTTGGGTTGGAGTGGGTCTGAACTGCTCAGGGTTTCTAGGCTGGTTGGATTTTGTGTTGCATAACTCTTATGATTATGAAAAAAAAAAAAGGAACATTCTGGCATCTAATTCCAATCACTCTTCTAACTTAGGGGAAATGGTTGGCAGAGAAGAAAATAAATAATTGCAACACATGATCAAGACTGCGGGCTGGTGAGGAAGGAGATTAGGCAAATACCACTGCTCCAGTTTGTTAATCATTTACTGGGACAGAGGAGAGTTTCTCCCTGTCCATCTTTATTTACCTGCCTATGACCGGCCACCTGCGTGGGTAGAATCCAAGGACCACTTGTGTGGGGAGAATCCAGGGACTTTTTAGTGGAACAATTACTGGCTGCCTTTAGGATATTGTGATCGACTCTGTCATCTTGGGAGAAACTAGTACAGTAGAGATCAAGGCATCATCACAGAGTCATTTCCTCTGCTACTGCAGGTCAGTGAGCTACTGATCACTTGGGTCGGGGGTTGTGGGTAAAGCTGGTCATCAGGTCCTTATGAGATATACCTCTGTGTTCTATTTTTTTCTATTTTGAGATTATAATTTAATTACACTTTCCCATTTCCTTTCCTCCCTCCAAATCCTCCCATGCAATCCTTTCTTGCTCTATTTCAAATGTATGACCTCTTTTTTTCGTTATTCTGATTGCGATCGTATATTCCTAAATATAACCTGTTCAGTCCACATAATGTTACTTGTATGTGTGTTTTCAGGGCTGAACATTTGGCACTGGACAACCAATTGCTGTGGTTCTTCCCTGGAGAAGACCACCTCTTTCCCTCCCATCTTTCCTAAGTTGTCTATAGTTCTTCGTGTATAGAATCAAGGTCCTATGAGCTCTCCCCCGTCTGGTTTTGTATATTCATTGGCGTCCTCCTTGTTCAGCTCATGTTTGGGAGGTCATGTTGGTGGGTTTGACTGGTATAGCTTCTGATGTTACTAGTTACAACCCCATGGTAAACTCCTTGATCCCTTGACTCTGCCAATCTTTCTGTCCTAACACTTTGCTAGGTGGTGACATACGCCTTTAATCTCAGCATTCAAGAGGCAGAGGCAGGTGGATCTCTGAGTTCAAGGTCAGCCTGGTCTACAGAGTGAATTCTAGGACAGCCAGGGCTACACAGAGAAAACCCTATCTTGCCTATCTTGAAAAACCAAACCTAATCAAAACAAAACAAACCCAAACTATATTTGTATATTTATACATGGAGTTACATTATGCATTTTTTTTAAAGTTAAAAAGTTAAGAGTTGTGTATGGAAGCACTATTTCCTTAGAGTCATCTACCACCTCTGGCTCTTACAATCTTTCCACCTCCTCTTCTCATAGATCCCTGAGCCTTGAGGGGAGGGGTTTGATGAAGACATCTCATTTAGGACTGAATGCTTTGAAGCCTCTCACTTTCTACACATTGTCCAGTTTGGGGTGTCTGTGTTAATTCCAATCTACTGCAAGAAGACACTTCTCTGATGAGGATTGAGTGAGGTACTCATCTATGGATATTTCGATATCATTAGGGGTCATTCTATTGTTATGTTCATTTAGCAGAATGATAGTAATAGGTTTTCTTTTAGGCCCATGACCTATCTAATCTCGAGTTCTTGGCCAAAGTAGCAGTGCCATGTCTGGGGTCCACCTCATGGAGTGGGCCTTAAATCTGATTTAACAAGAGTGGTTGTTTACTCCGGTGACATTCATGTCACTGTGTACCAGTGTATCCTGCAGGCAGTTCTCTGTTGTAGGTCTCGGAGTTTGTATCTGGGTGGTATTGCTGATCACTTTTCTCCTCCACTAGTGTGCAGAATACCTTCTAGTACCACGAATGCTAGTTAGCAAGGGTGAAGCTTCTAGTTAGGCATGAGCTCATTTTTCTATGTTTGATGACATAAGTGATATTTGGTGGGCATAAGATGTCTACTTGGGGCATTGTCTCCCCCATTATATGGTGACTCTACTTAAATTCCTTTCATAAATGTAAATATTTTTAGGAAGCTTCTACAGTAGCATGTTTCCATAGAATTTTTCAAATGGTCCTTAACATTGGTTGTCACTCCCCATATTCCCCCCTGTACCCTGCTTTCCCGTTCCCCTCTCCATTTAGTCCTCCTATTCTAGTTTTCCTTTTGTCTATCCTTAGGACTATGTTGTATAGGTTTGAACATATTGGACTTTCTGAACAGGATGCTGATAGCACAGGCACTAAGACCAACAATTAATAAATAGGACCTCATGATGCTAGAATGCTTCTATATAGCAAAGGGTGCCATTGTTTGGGCAAAGCAGCCCCTATAGAATGAAGAAGAAAAACACCCTCTTTCAGGAATCTTTACCAGTTATACATCGGCTGGAAGGCGAGTATCTAGACTACATGAAGAATTTTAAAAAGCCCTGAGCATCAAGAAAATAAATAATCCAATTAAAAATGGGGTACAGAACTAAGCAAAAAAGTAAGCAGAAAGTTCCCAAAAGATCAAACACAAGTAGTTGAGAAACGAAGAAATGTTCAACGTCTGCAGCCATCAGGGAAATGGAAATTGAAACAACTTTGAGGTTTCGTCTTACTCCAATCAGAATGGCCAAGATCAATAAACAAATGGCAGCTCATGCTGGTGAGGATGCCAGGAAAGGGGAAAACTTATTCCTTGCTGGTGGGAGTCCACACAGATACAGCCGTTGTGGAAATCAGTGTGGAGGGTCCTCAAAAACTGAAAACCGATCTACCACAAGATCCTGCTACTCCACTTTTGGGCATACACCCAAAGGACTCGACATCCTTCTGCAGAAATACTTATTCATTTATGTTCATTGCTGCTCTATTGATAATAGCCAGAAATTGGAGATAGCTTAGATGTCCATCAACTGATGAATTAATAGTGAAAATGTGAATCATTTACACAATGCAATATTACTCAGCTGTTAAGGAAGATAACATTATGAAATTCACAGGTAAATAGATGAAGCTAGAAAAAGGAATCATCCTGAACTAAGTAACCTAGACCCTAAAAGACAAATATTGTGTGTTTTCTCTTATATGTGCATACTAGCTCTTCAGTCTTTAATATGTGTGTACATTCTGAATAACCAACAGGGTTAGGTGTCTAGTAAGGGACTAGGAGAGAGGAGGGGGGTCTCTTGATTTGCAAAGTTGAAACACTGTCTTCTGCTCCCAGCTGACCTGAATTTATTCTCTGGCTTCACAAAACACTGCTCAGATATATCCTCCTTTGCAAATTCACTTCCTCTCCCCACTTGGAATGAATTTCTCTTCCCACAGTGGTCTTTGCAGAGGCAAGTCCTTGTTTCTCATGGTAACATCCTTACTCGCTTCTCTTCTTCCCATCTAGGCTGTCACTTCCTTGAAGAGGTGGATATTGTAGCATTT
>NW_026736888.1:0-56406 GCF_949786415.1 Peromyscus eremicus | reverse complement strand
TTTGTTCTGAGCAAGCTCACTGTTCGGAACCCATAGGACACATAGTAGAGAAGAAGAGTGCTCTTTTCTCAAAAGCAGAGTGTGTTTCTTGTAAGGCGAGCTAGCTTTTGTTTCCCAGTCCCAAATGAATTTGAATCACATGCATTTTCTGGTCCTACGAGTAGAGTTATTTTTTGGTAAGAAGAGTCACTATTGCGCTCCCATTGCCATACACAGTACAAATAGCACTTGCGTCTGTTCCAATCAAGTACAGTGTATTGGACTGAAGAGGAGCTACTGTTCTTTTCAGTTTCCTAAGCAGAGTTGAACTAGATGTGGCCCGTGTGTATAGGAAGCACAGTTCTTTTGTTCTGAGTAAGCTCACTGTTGTGACCACATAGGAAACACAGTAGAGTAGAAGAGTGCTCTTTTCTCAAAATCCGAGTGTGTTTCTTGTGATGCGAGCTAGTGTTTGCTTCCCAGTCCTAAATGAATTTGAATCACATGCAGTTTCTGGTCCTACAAGCAAGAGTTTTTTCTGGTAAAAAAAGTCACTATTGAGCCGGGCGGTGGTGGCGCACGCCTTTAATCCCAGCACTTGGGAGGCAGAGCCAGGTGGATCTCTGTGAGTTCGAGTCCAACCTGGGCTACCAAGTGAGTCCCAGGATAGGCGCATAGCTACACAGAGAAACCCTGTCTTGAAAAACCAAAAAAAAAAAGTCACTATTGGGCTCCCATTGTCATACACAGTGCAAATACCACTGGCGTCTGTTTTCAGCAAGTACAGTGTATTGGACTGAAGAGGATCTACTGTTCTTGTCAGTTTCCTAAGCAGAATTGAACTAGATATGGCCCGTGTGTGTAGGAAGCACAGTTCTTTTCTTCTGAGCAAGCTCACTGTTTGGACCCCATAGGAAACACAGTAGAGTAGAAGTGTGCCCTATTCTCAAATGCAGAGCTTGTTTCTTGTAAGGCGAGCTAGCGTTTGTTTCCCAGTCCTAAGTGGATTGAATCAAATGCAGTTTCTGGTCCTAAGAGCAAGAGGTGTTTTCTGGTAAGAAGTGTCACTATTGTGCTCCAATTGCTGTACACAGTGCAAATAGCACTCGCGTCTATTTCCAGTAAGTACAGTGTATTGGAGTGAAGAGGAGCTACTGTTCTCATCAGTTTCCAAAGCAGAGTTGAACTAGATATGGCCCGTGTGTGTAGGAAGCACAGTTCTTTTGTTCTGAGCAAGCTCACTGTTCAGACCCCATAGGAAACACAGTAGAGTAGAAGAGTGCTCTTTTCTGAAAAGCAGAGTGTGTTTCTTGTAAGGCGAGCTAGCGTTTGATTCCCAGTCCTAAATGGAGTTGAATCACATGCAGTTTTTGGTCCTATGAGCAAGAGTTGTTTTCTCGTAAGGATAGTCACTATTGCGCTCCCATTGACATACACAGTGCAAATAGCACTTGCGTCTGTTCCCAGCAAGTACAGTGTATTGGACTGCAGAGGAGCTACTGTTCTCATCAGTTTCCAAAGCAGAGTTGAACTAGATATGGCCCGTGTGTGTAGGAAGCACAGTTCTTTTGTTCTGAGCAAGCTCACTGTTCAGACCCCATAGGAAACTCAGTAGAGTAGAAGAGTGCTCTTTTCTCAAAAGCAGAGTGTGTTTCTTGTAAGGCCAGCTAGCTTTTGATTCCCAGTCCTAAATGAATTTGAATCACATGCAGTTTCTGGTCCTACGAGTAGAGTTATTTTTTGGTAAGAAGAGTCACTATTGTGCTCCCATTGTCATACACAGGGCAAATAGCACTGGCATTTGTTCCCAGCATGTACAGAGTATTGGACTGAAGAGGATCTACTGTTCTTGTCAGGTTCCTAAGCAGAGTTGAACTAGATATGGCCCGTGTGTGTATGAAGCACATTTCATTTGTTCTGAGCAAGCTCACTTTTCTGGCCCTGTAGAAAACATAGTAGAGTAGAAGAGTCATCTTTTCTCAAAAGCAGAGTGTGTTTCCTGTAAGGCAAGCTAGCGTTTGTTTCCCAGTCCTAAATGGAGTTGAATCCCATGCAGTTTCTGGTCTTAGGAGCAAGAGTTGTTTTCTGGTAAAAAGAGTCACTATTGCGCTCCCAATGTCTTACACAGTGCAAATAGCACTGGCGTCTGTTCCCAGCAAGTACAGTGCATTGGACTGAAGGGGATCTACTGTTCTTTTCAGTTTCCTAAGCAGAGTTGAACTAGATATGGCCCGTGTGTATAGGAAGCACAGTTCTTTTGTTCTGAGCAAGCTCACTGTTCGGACCCCATAGGAAACACAGTAGAGTAGAAGTGTGCCCTTTTCTCAAAAGCAGAGCGTGTTTCTTGTAAGGCGAGATAGCATTTGCTTCCCAGACCTAAATGGAGTTGAATCACATGCAGTTTCTGTTCCTACGAGCAAGAGTTGTTTTCTGGTAAGAAGAGTCACTATGGCGCTCGCATTGTCATACACAGGGCAAATAGCACTGGCTTCTTCTCCCAGCATGTACAGTGTATTTCACTGAAGAGGATCTACTGTTCTTGTCAGTTTCCTAAGCAGAATTGAACTAGATATGGCCATGTGTGCAGGAAGTACATTTCTTTTGTTCTGAGCAAGCTCACTGTTCGGACCCCATAGGAAATACAGTAGAGTAGAAGAGTGCTCTTTTCTCAAAAGCAGAGTGTGTTTCTTGTAAGTCGAGCTAGAGTTTTTTTCCCAGTCCTAAATGGAGTTGAATCACATGCAGTTACTGGTCCTAAGAGCAAGAGTTGTTTTCTGGTAAGAAGAGTCACTATTGTGCTCCCATTGCCGTACACAGTGCAAATTGCACTCCCATCTGTTCCCAGCAAGTACAGTGTATTGGACTGAAGCGGAGCCACTGTTCTCATCAGTTTCCTAAGCAGAGTTGAACTAGATATGGCCCGTGTTTGTAGGAAGCACAGTTCTTTTGTTCTGAGCAAGCTCACAGTTCGGACACCATAGGAAACACAGTAGAGTAGAAGAGTGTTCTTTTCTCAAAAGCAGAGTATGTTTCTTGTAAGTCGAGCTAGCGTTTGTTTCCCAGTCCTAAATGGAGTTGAATCACATGCAGTTTTTGGTCCTACGCGCAAGAGTTGTTTTCTGGTAAGAAAAGTCACTATTGCGCTCCCATTGCCAAACACAGTGCAAATAGCACTCACATCTCTTTCCAGCAAGTACAGTGTATCGGACTGAAGAGGAGCTACTGTTCTTGTCAGTTTCCTAAGCAGAATTGAACTGGATATGGCCATTTGTGTAGGAAGCACAGTTCTTTTGTTCTGAGCAAGCTCACTGTACTGGCCCTATAGGAAACAGAGTAGAGTAGAAGAGTGCTCTTTTCTCAAAAGCAGAGCATGTTTCTTGTAATGCGAGCTAGCGTTTGATTCCCAGTCCTAAATGGAGTTGAACCACATGCAGTTTTTGGTCCTACGAGCAAGAGTTGTTTTCTCGTAAGGATAGTCACTATTGCGCTCCCATTGATATACACAGTGCAAATAGCACTTGCGTCTGTTCCCAGCAAGTACAGTGTATTGGACTGAAGAGGAGCTACTGTTCTTGTCAGTTTCCTAAGCAGAGTTGAACTAGATATGGCCCGTGTGTATAGGAAGCACAGTTCTTTTATTCTGAGCAAGCTCACTGTTCGGACACCATAGGAAACACAGTAGAGTAGAAGAGTGCTCTTTTCTCAAAAGCCGAGTGTGTTTAGGGTAAGGCGACCTAGCGTTTGCTTCCCAGTCCAAAATGGAGTTGAATCACATGCAGTTTCTGGTCCTAAGAGCAAGAGTTGTTTTCTGGTAAGAAGTGTCACTATTGCGCTCCCATTGCCATACACAGTGCAAATAGCACTCGCATCTGCTCCCAGCAAGTACAGTGTATTGGATTGAAGAGGAGCTACTGTACTTGTCAGTTTCCTAAGCAGAGTTGAACTAGATATGGCCCGTGTGTGTAGGAAGAACAGTTCATTTGTTCTGAGCAAGCTCACTGTTCGGACCCCATAGGAATCACAGTAGAGTAGAAGAGTACTCTTTTCTCAAAAGCAGAGTGTGTTTCTTGTAAGGCGAGCTAGCTTTTGTTTCCCAGTCGTAAATGAAGTTGAATCACATGCAGTTTCTGGTCCTACGAGTAGAGTTGTTTTTGGTAAGAAGAGTCACTATTGAGCTCCCATTGCCATACACAGTGCAAATAGCACTTGTGTCTGTTCCAATCAAGTACAGTGTATTGGACTGAAGAGGAGATACTGTTCTTGTCAGTTTCCTAAGCAGAGTTGAACTGATATGGCCCATGTGTATAGGAAGCACAGTTCTTTTGTTTTGAGCAAGCTCACTTTCTGGCCCTATAGAAAACACAGTAGAGTACAAGAGTGCTCTTTTCTCAAAAGCAGAGTGTGTTTCTTGTAAGGCGAGCTAGCGTTTGTTTCCCAGATCTAAATTGAGTTGAATCACATGCAGTTTCTGGTCCTAAGAGCAAGAGTTGTTTTCTGGTAAGAAGAGTCACTATTGTGCTCCCATTGCCATACACAGTGCAAATAGCTCTCGTGTCTGCTCTCAGCAAGTACAATGTATTTGATTCAAGAGGAGCTACTGTTCTTGTAGGTTTCCTAAGAAGACTTGAGCTAGATATGGCCCGTGTGTGTAGGAAGCACAGTTCATTTGTTCTGAGCAAGTTCACTGTTCGGACCCATAGGAAACACAGTAGAGTAGAAGAGTGCTCTTTTCTCAAAAGCAGAGTGTGTTTCTTGGAGGGCGAGCTAGCGTTTGTTTCCCACTCCTAAATGGAGTTGAATCACATGCAGTTTTTGGTCCTAAGCACAAGAGTTGTTTTCTGGTAAGGAAAGTCACTATTGCGCTCCCATTGCCAAACACAGTGCAAATAGCACTCGCATCTGTTCCCAGCAAGTACAGTGTATTGGACTGAAGAGGAGCTACTGTTCTTGTCAGTTTCCTAAGCAGAGTTGAACTAGACATGGCCCGTGTGCGTAGGAAGCACAGTTCTTTTGTTCTGAGCAAGCTCACTGTTCGGAACCCATAGGACACATAGTAGAGAAGAAGAGTGCTCTTTTCTCAAAAGCAGAGTGTGTTTCTTGTAAGGCGAGCTAGCTTTTGTTTCCCAGTCCTAAATGAGTTTGAATCACATGCAGATTCCAGTCCTACGAGTAGAGTTATTTTTTGGTAAGTAGAGTCACTATTGCGCTCCCATTGCCATACACAGTACAAATAACACTTGCGTCTGTTCCAATCAATTACAGTGTATTGGAATGAAGAGGAGCTACAATTCTTGTCAGTTTCCTAAGCAGAGTTGAACTAGATATGGCCCGTGTGTACAGGAAGCACAGTTCTTTTGTTCTGAGCAAGCTCACTTTCCGGCCCTACAGAAAACACAGTAGAGTAGAAGAGTGCTCTTTTCTCAAAAGCAGAGTGTGTTTCTTGTAAGGCGAGCTAATGTTTGTTTCCCAGTCCTAAAAGGATTGAATGACATGCAGTTTTTGGTCCTACGAGCAAGAGTTGTTTTCTGGTAAGAAGAGTCACTATTGTGCTCCCATTGCCATACACAGTGCAAATAGCTCTCGATTCTGTTCCCTTCAAGTACAGTGTATTGGACTGAAGAGGAGCTACTATTCCTGTCAGTTTCCTAATCAGAGTTCAACTAGATATGGCCCGTGTGTTTAGGAAGCACAGTTCTTTTGTTCTGAGAAAGCTCACTGTTTGGACCCCATAGGAAACACAGTAGAGTAGAAAAATGCTCTTTTCTCAAAAGCAGAGTGTGTTTCTTGTAAGGCGAGCTGGCATTTGTTTCCCAGTCCTAAATGGAGTTGAATCACATGCAGGTTCTGGTCCTACGCGCAAGAGTTGTTTTCTGGTAAGAAGAGTCACTATTGCCCTCCCATTGTCATACACAGGGCAAATAGCACTGGCGTCTGTTCCCAGCATGTACAGTGTATAGGACTGAAGAGGATCTGCTGTTCTTGTCAGTTTCCTAAGCAGAATTGAACTAGATACGGCCATGTGTGTAGGAAGCACAGTTCTTTTGTTCTGAGCAAGCTCACTGTTCTGGCCCCATAGGAAACACAGTAGAGTAGCAGAGTGCTCTTTTCTGAAAAGCAGAGTGTGTTTCTTGTAAGGCGAGCTAGTGTTTGTTTCCAAGTTCTAAATGGAGTTGAATCACATGCAGTTTCTGATCCTACGAGCAAGAGATGTTTTCTGGTAAGAAGAGTCACTACTGTGCTCCCATTGTCATACACAGGGCAAATAGCACTGGCTTCTTCTCCCAGCATGTACAGTGTATTGCACTGAAGAGGATCTACTCTTCTTGTCAGTTTCCTAAGCAGAATTGAACTAGATATGGCCATGTGGGCTGGAAGTACATTTCTTTGGTTCTGAGCAAGCTCACTGTTCGGACCCCATAGGAAATAGAGTAGAAAAGAAGAGTGCTCTTTTCTCAAATGCAGAGTGTGTTTCTTGTAAGGTGAGCTAGCTTTTGATTCCCAGTCCTAAATGAATTTGAATCACATGCAGTTTCTGGTCCTACGAGTAGAGTTATTTTTTGGTAAGAAGAGTCACTATTGTGCTCCCATTGTCATACACAGGGCAAATAGCACTGGCATTTGTTCCCAGCATGTACAGAGTATTGGACTGAAGAGGATCTACTGTTCTTGTCAGGTTCCTAAGCAGAGTTGAACTAGATATGGCCCGTGTGTGTATGAAGCACATTTCATTTGTTCTGAGCAAGCTCACTTTTCTGGCCCTGTAGGAAACATAGTAGAGTAGAAGAGTCATCTTTTCTCAAAAGCAGAGTGTGTTTCCTGTAAGGCAAGCTAGCGTTTGTTTCCCAGTCCTAAATGGAGTTGAATCCCATGCAGTTTCTGGTCTTAGGAGCAAGAGTTGTTTTCTGGTAAAAAGAGTCACTATTGCGCTCAAAATGCCATACACAGTGCAAATAGCACTGGCGTCTGTTCCCAGCAAGTACAGTGCTTTGGACTGAAGGGGATCTACTGTTCTTTTCAGTTTCCTAAGCAGAGTTGAACTAGATATGGCCCGTGTGTATAGGAAGCACAGTTCTTTTGTTCTGAGCAAGCTCACTGTTCGGACCCCATAGGAAACACAGTAGAGTAGAAGAGTGCCCTTTTCTCAAAAGCAGAGTGTGTTTCTTGTAAGGCGAGCTAGCGTTTGTTTCCCAGTCCTAAGTGGAGTTGAATCACATGCAGTTACTGGTACTAAGAGCAAGAGTTGTTTTCTGGTAAGAAGAGTCACTATTGTGCTCCCATTGCCGTACACCGTGCAAATAGCACTCGCATCTATTCCCAGCAAGTACAGTGTATTGGACTGAAGAAATGCTACTGTTCTCGTCAGTTTCCTAAGCAGAGTAGAACTAGATATGGCCCTTGTGTGTAGGAAGTACAGTTCTTTTGTTCTCAGCAAGCTCACTGTTCTGGCCCTATAGGAAACACAGTAGAGTAGAAGAGTGCTCTTTTCTCAAAAGCAGAGTGTGTTTCTTGTAAGGCAAGATAGCGTTTGTTTCCCAGTTCTAAATGGAGTTGAATCACATGCAGTTTTTGGTCCTACGCGCAAGAGTTGTTTTCTGGTAAGGAAAGTCACTATTGCACTCCCATTGCCAAACACAGTACAAATAGCACTTGCATCTGTTCCCAGCAAGTACAGTGTATTGGACTGAAGAGGAGCTACTGTTCTTGTCAGTTTCCGAAGCAGAGTTGAACTAGATGTGGCCCGTGTGCGTAGGAAGCACAGTTCTTTTGTTCTGAGCAAGCTCACTGTTCGGAACCCATAGGACACATAGTAGAGAAGAAGAGTGCTCTTTTCTCAAAAGCAGAGTGTGTTTCTTGTAAGGCGAGCTAGCTTTTGTTTCCCAGTCCCAAATGAATTTGAATCACATGCATTTTCTGGTCCTACGAGTAGAGTTATTTTTTGGTAAGAAGAGTCACTATTGCGCTCCCATTGCCATACACAGTACAAATAGCACTTGCGTCTGTTCCAATCAAGTACAGTGTATTGGACTGAAGAGGAGCTACTGTTCTTTTCAGTTTCCTAAGCAGAGTTGAACTAGATGTGGCCCGTGTGTATAGGAAGCACAGTTCTTTTGTTCTGAGTAAGCTCACTGTTGTGACCACATAGGAAACACAGTAGAGTAGAAGAGTGCTCTTTTCTCAAAATCCGAGTGTGTTTCTTGTGATGCGAGCTAGTGTTTGCTTCCCAGTCCTAAATGAATTTGAATCACATGCAGTTTCTGGTCCTACAAGCAAGAGTTTTTTCTGGTAAAAAAAGTCACTATTGAGCCGGGCGGTGGTGGCGCACGCCTTTAATCCCAGCACTTGGGAGGCAGAGCCAGGTGGATCTCTGTGAGTTCGAGTCCAACCTGGGCTACCAAGTGAGTCCCAGGAAAGGCGCATAGCTACACAGAGAAACCCTGTCTTGAAAAACCAAAAAAAAAAAGTCACTATTGGGCTCCCATTGTCATACACAGTGCAAATACCACTGGCGTCTGTTTTCAGCAAGTACAGTGTATTGGACTGAAGAGGATCTACTGTTCTTGTCAGTTTCCTAAGCAGAATTGAACTAGATATGGCCCGTGTGTGTAGGAAGCACAGTTCTTTTCTTCTGAGCAAGCTCACTGTTTGGACCCCATAGGAAACACAGTAGAGTAGAAGTGTGCCCTATTCTCAAATGCAGAGCTTGTTTCTTGTAAGGCGAGCTAGCGTTTGTTTCCCAGTCCTAAGTGGATTGAATCAAATGCAGTTTCTGGTCCTAAGAGCAAGAGGTGTTTTCTGGTAAGAAGTGTCACTATTGTGCTCCAATTGCTGTACACAGTGCAAATAGCACTCGCGTCTATTTCCAGTAAGTACAGTGTATTGGAGTGAAGAGGAGCTACTGTTCTCATCAGTTTCCAAAGCAGAGTTGAACTAGATATGGCCCGTGTGTGTAGGAAGCACAGTTCTTTTGTTCTGAGCAAGCTCACTGTTCAGACCCCATAGGAAACACAGTAGAGTAGAAGAGTGCTCTTTTCTGAAAAGCAGAGTGTGTTTCTTGTAAGGCGAGCTAGCGTTTGATTCCCAGTCCTAAATGGAGTTGAATCACATGCAGTTTTTGGTCCTATGAGCAAGAGTTGTTTTCTCGTAAGGATAGTCACTATTGCGCTCCCATTGACATACACAGTGCAAATAGCACTTGCGTCTGTTCCCAGCAAGTACAGTGTATTGGACTGCAGAGGAGCTACTGTTCTCATCAGTTTCCAAAGCAGAGTTGAACTAGATATGGCCCATGTGTGTAGGAAGCACAGTTCTTTTGTTCTGAGCAAGCTCACTGTTCAGACCCCATAGGAAACTCAGTAGAGTAGAAGAGTGCTCTTTTCTCAAAAGCAGAGTGTGTTTCTTGTAAGGCCAGCTAGCTTTTGATTCCCAGTCCTAAATGAATTTGAATCACATGCAGTTTCTGGTCCTACGAGTAGAGTTATTTTTTGGTAAGAAGAGTCACTATTGTGCTCCCATTGTCATACACAGGGCAAATAGCACTGGCATTTGTTCCCAGCATGTACAGAGTATTGGACTGAAGAGGATCTACTGTTCTTGTCAGGTTCCTAAGCAGAGTTGAACTAGATATGGCCCGTGTGTGTATGAAGCACATTTCATTTGTTCTGAGCAAGCTCACTTTTCTGGCCCTGTAGAAAACATAGTAGAGTAGAAGAGTCATCTTTTCTCAAAAGCAGAGTGTGTTTCCTGTAAGGCAAGCTAGCGTTTGTTTCCCAGTCCTAAATGGAGTTGAATCCCATGCAGTTTCTGGTCTTAGGAGCAAGAGTTGTTTTCTGGTAAAAAGAGTCACTATTGCGCTCCCAATGTCTTACACAGTGCAAATAGCACTGGCGTCTGTTCCCAGCAAGTACAGTGCATTGGACTGAAGGGGATCTACTGTTCTTTTCAGTTTCCTAAGCAGAGTTGAACTAGATATGGCCCGTGTGTATAGGAAGCACAGTTCTTTTGTTCTGAGCAAGCTCACTGTTCGGACCCCATAGGAAACACAGTAGAGTAGAAGTGTGCCCTTTTCTCAAAAGCAGAGCGTGTTTCTTGTAAGGCGAGATAGCATTTGCTTCCCAGACCTAAATGGAGTTGAATCACATGCAGTTTCTGGTCCTAAAAGCAAGAGTTGTTTTCTGGTAAGAAGAGTCACTATGGCGCTCGCATTGTCATACACAGGGCAAATAGCACTGGCGTCTTTTCCCAGCATGTACAGTGTATTTGACTGAAGAGGATCTACTGTTCTTGTCAGTTTCCTATGCAGAGTTGAACTAGATATAGCCCGTGTGTGTAGGAAGCACAGTTCTTTTGTTCTGAGCAAGCTCACTGTTCTGGCCCTATAGGAAACACAGTAGAGTAGAAGAGTGCTCTTTTCTCAAAAGCAGAGCGTGTTTCTTGCAAGGCGAGCTAGTGTTTTTTTCCCAGTCCTAAATGGAGTTGAATCACATGCAGTTTCTGTTCTTACGAGCAAGAGATGTTTTCTGGTAAGAAGAGTCACTATTGTGCTCCCGTTGTCATACACAGGGCAAATAGCACTGGCTTCTTCTCCCAGCATGTACAGTGTATTTCACTGAAGAGGATCTACTGTTCTTGTCAGTTTCCTAAGCAGAATTGAACTAGATATGGCCATGTGTGCAGGAAGTACATTTCTTTTGTTCTGAGCAAGCTCACTGTTCGGACCCCATAGGAAATACAGTAGAGTAGAAGAGTGCTCTTTTCTCAAAAGCAGAGTGTGTTTCTTGTAAGTCGAGCTAGAGTTTTTTTCCCAGTCCTAAATGGAGTTGAATCACATGCAGTTACTGGTCCTAAGAGCAAGAGTTGTTTTCTGGTAAGAAGAGTCACTATTGTGCTCCCATTGCCGTACACAGTGCAAATTGCACTCCCATCTGTTCCCAGCAAGTACAGTGTATTGGACTGAAGCGGAGCCACTGTTCTCATCAGTTTCCTAAGCAGAGTTGAACTAGATATGGCCCGTGTTTGTAGGAAGCACAGTTCTTTTGTTCTGAGCAAGCTCACAGTTCGGACACCATAGGAAACACAGTAGAGTAGAAGAGTGTTCTTTTCTCAAAAGCAGAGTATGTTTCTTGTAAGTCGAGCTAGCGTT
Source organism: Peromyscus eremicus (assembly GCF_949786415.1). Lineage (NCBI taxonomy): Eukaryota > Metazoa > Chordata > Mammalia > Rodentia > Cricetidae > Peromyscus > Peromyscus eremicus. Next base: position 45,287 of record NW_026736888.1, on the reverse strand, counting down.
TGTTTCCCAGTCCTAAATGGAGTTGAATCACATGCAGTTTTTGGTCCTACGCGCAAGAGTTGTTTTCTGGTAAGAAAAGTCACTATTGCGCTCCCATTGCCAAACACAGTGCAAATAGCACTCACATCTCTTTCCAGCAAGTACAGTGTATCGGACTGAAGAGGAGCTACTGTTCTTGTCAGTTTCCTAAGCAGAATTGAACTGGATATGGCCATTTGTGTAGGAAGCACAGTTCTTTTGTTCTGAGCAAGCTCACTGTACTGGCCCTATAGGAAACAGAGTAGAGTAGAAGAGTGCTCTTTTCTCAAAAGCAGAGCATGTTTCTTGTAATGCGAGCTAGCGTTTGATTCCCAGTCCTAAATGGAGTTGAACCACATGCAGTTTTTGGTCCTACGAGCAAGAGTTGTTTTCTCGTAAGGATAGTCACTATTGCGCTCCCATTGATATACACAGTGCAAATAGCACTTGCGTCTGTTCCCAGCAAGTACAGTGTATTGGACTGAAGAGGAGCTACTGTTCTTGTCAGTTTCCTAAGCAGAGTTGAACTAGATATGGCCCGTGTGTATAGGAAGCACAGTTCTTTTATTCTGAGCAAGCTCACTGTTCGGACACCATAGGAAACACAGTAGAGTAGAAGAGTGCTCTTTTCTCAAAAGCCGAGTGTGTTTAGTGTAAGGCGACCTAGCGTTTGCTTCCCAGTCCAAAATGGAGTTGAATCACATGCAGTTTCTGGTCCTAAGAGCAAGAGTTGTTTTCTGGTAAGAAGTGTCACTATTGCGCTCCCATTGCCATACACAGTGCAAATAGCACTCGCATCTGCTCCCAGCAAGTACAGTGTATTGGATTGAAGAGGAGCTACTGTACTTGTCAGTTTCCTAAGCAGAGTTGAACTAGATATGGCCCGTGTGTGTAGGAAGAACAGTTCATTTGTTCTGAGCAAGCTCACTGTTCGGACCCCATAGGAATCACAGTAGAGTAGAAGAGTACTCTTTTCTCAAAAGCAGAGTGTGTTTCTTGTAAGGCGAGCTAGCTTTTGTTTCCCAGTCGTAAATGAAGTTGAATCACATGCAGTTTCTGGTCCTACGAGTAGAGTTGTTTTTGGTAAGAAGAGTCACTATTGAGCTCCCATTGCCATACACAGTGCAAATAGCACTTGTGTCTGTTCCAATCAAGTACAGTGTATTGGTCTGAAGAGGAGATACTGTTCTTGTCAGTTTCCTAAGCAGAGTTGAACTGATATGGCCCATGTGTATAGGAAGCACAGTTCTTTTGTTTTGAGCAAGCTCACTTTCTGGCCCTATAGAAAACACAGTAGAGTACAAGAGTGCTCTTTTCTCAAAAGCAGAGTGTGTTTCTTGTAAGGCGAGCTAGCGTTTGTTTCCCAGTCCTAAATGGAGTTGAATCACATGCAGTTTTTGGTCCTACGCGCAAGAGTTGTTCTCTGGTAAGGAAAGTCACTATTGTGCTCCCATTGCCAAACACAGTGCAAATAGCACTCGCATCTGTTCCCAGCAAGTACAGTGTATTGGACTGAAGAAGAGCTACTGTTCTTGTCAGTTTCCTAAGCAAATTTGAACTGGATATGGCCATTTGTGTAGGAAGCAAAGTTCTTTTGTTCTGAGCATGCTCACTGTTCTCGCCCTATAGAAAACACAGTAGAGTAGAAGAGTGCTCTTTTCTCAAAAACAGAGTTTGTTTCTTGTAAGGCGAGCTAGCGTTTGTTTCCCAGTCCTAAATGGAGTTGAATCACATGCAGTTTTTGGTCCTACGAGCAAGAGTTGTTTTCTGGTAAGGAAAGTCACTATTGCGCTCCCATTGCCATACACAGTGCAAATAGCACTGGCGTCTGTACCCAGCATGTACAGCGTATTGGACTGAAGAGGATCTACTGTTCTTTTCAGTTTCCTAAGCAGAGTTGAACTAGATATGGCCCGTGTGTGGAGGAAGCACAGTTCTTTTGTTCTGAGCAAGCTCACTGTTCGGAACCCATAGGACACATAGTAGAGAAGAAGAGTGCTCTTTTCTCAAAAGCAGAGTGTGTTTCTTGTAAGGCGAGCTAGCTTTTGATTCCCAGTCGTAAATGAAGTTGAATCACATGCAGTTTCTGGTCCTACGAGTAGAGTTGTTTTTTGGTAAGAAGAGTCACTATTGAGCTCCCATTGCCATACACAGTGCAAATAGCACTTGCGTCTGTTCCAATCAAGTACAGTGTATTGGACTGAAGAGGAGCTACTGTTCTTGTCAGTTTCCTAAGCAGAGTTGAACTGATATGGCCCGTGTGTATAGGAAGCACAGTTCTTTTGTTTTGAGCAAGCTCACTTTCTGGCCCTATAGAAAACACAGTAGAGTAGAAGAGTGCTCTTTTCTCAAAAGCAGAGTGTGTTTCTTGTAAGGCGAGCTAGCGTTTGTTTCCCAGTCCTAAATGGAGTTGAATCACATGCAGCTTCTGGACGTACAAGCAAGAGTTGTTTTCTGGTAAGGAAAGTCATTATTGCACTCCCATTGCCATACATAGTGCAAATAGCACTCGATTCTGTTCCCAGCAAGTACAGTGTATTGGACTGAAGAGGAGCTACTATTCTTGTCAGTTTCCTAATCAGAGTTGAACTAGATATGTCCCGTGTGTTTAGGAAGCACAGTTCTTTTGTTGTGAGAAAGCTCACTGTTTGGACACCATAGGAAATACAGTAGAGTAGAAGAGTGCTCTTTTCTCACAAGCAGAGTGTGTTTTTTGTAAGGTGAGTGAGCGTTTGTTTCCCAACCCTAAATGGAGTTTAATCACATGAAGTTTTTGGTCCTACGAGCAAGAGTTGTTTTCTGGTAAGGAAAGTCACTATTGCGCTCCCCTTGCCATACACAGCACAAATAGCACTCACGTCTGTTCCCAGCAAGTACAGAGTATTGGACTGAAGAGGAGCTACTGTTCTTGTCAGTTTCTAAGCAGAGTTGAACTAGATATGGCCCGTGTGTATAGGAAGCACAGTCTTTTTTTCTGAGCAAGCTCACTGTGCGGACCTCATAGGAAACTCAGTGCTCTTTTCTCAAAGCAGAGTGTGTTTCTTTTAAGGCGAGATAGCATTTGCTTTCCAGACCTAAATGGAGTTGAATCACATGCAGTTTCTGGTCCTACAAGCAAGAGTTGTTTTCTGGTAAGAAGAGTCACTATTGCGCTCGCATTGTCATACACAGGGCAAATAGCACTGGCGTCTTTTCCCAGCATGTACAGTGTATTGGACAAAAGAGGATCTACTGTTCTTGTCAGTTTCCTATGCAGAGTTGAACTAGATATTGCCCATGTGGTGTAGGAAGCACAGTTCTTTTGCTCTGAGCAAGCTCACTGTTCTGGCCCTATAGGAAACACAGTAGAGTAGCAGAGTGCTCTTTTCTTAAAAGCAGAGTGTGTTTCTTGTAAGGCGAGCTAGTGTTTGTTTCCAAGTCCTAAATGGAGTTGATCACATGCAGTTTCTGTTCCTACGAGCAAGAGATGTTTTCTGGTAAGAAGCGTCACTATTTTGCTCCCATTGTCATACACAGGGCAAATAGCACTGGCTTCTTCTCCCAGCATGTGCAGTGTATTGCACTGAAGAGGATCTACTGTTCTTGTCAGTTTCCTAAGCAGAATTGAACTAGATATGGCCATGTGTGCAGGAAGTACATTTCTTTTTTTCTGAGCAAGCTCACTGTTCAGACCCCAAGGGAAATACAGTAGAGTAGAAGAGTGCTCTTTTCTCAAAAGCAGAGTGTGTTTCTTGTAAGTGGAGCTAGTGCTTTTTTCCCAGTCCTAAATGGAGTTGAATCACATGCAGTTACTAGTCCTAAGAGCAAGAGTTGTTTTCTGGTAAGAAGAGTCACTATTGTGCTCCCATTGCCGTACACAGTGCAAATTGCACTCGCATCTGTTCCCAGCAAGTACAGTGTATTGGACTGAAGAGGAGCTACTGTTCTCATCAGTTTCCTAAGCAGAGTTGAACTAGATATGGCCCATGTGTGTAGGAAGCACAGTTCTTTTGTTCTGAGCAAGCTCACTGTTCTGGCCCTATAGGAAACACAGTAGAGTAGAAGAGTGCTCTTTTCTCAAAAGCAGAGTGTGTTTCTTGTAAGGCAAGCTAGCGTTTGTTTCCCAGTCCTAAATGGAGTTGAATCACATGCAGTTTTTGGTCCTACGCGCAAGAGTTGTTTTCCGGTAAGGAAAGTCACTATTGCGCTCCCATTGCCAAACACAGTGCAAATAGCACTCGCATCTGTTCCCAGCAAGTACAGTGTATTGGACTGAAGCGGAGCTACTGTTCTTCTCAATTTCCTAAGCAGAGTTGAACTAGATATGGCCCGTGGGCGTAGGAAGCACAGTTCTTTTGTTCTGAGCAAGCTCACTGTTCGGAACCCTTAGGACACATAGTAGAGAAGAAGAGTGCTCTTTTCTCAAAAGCAGAGTGTGTTTCTTGTAAGGCGAGCTAGCTTTTGTTTCCTAGTCCTAAATGAATTTGAATCACATGCAGTTTCTGGTCCTACCAGTAGAGTTATTTTTTGGTAAGAAGAGTCACTATTGCGCTCCCATTGCCATACACAGTACAAATAGCACTTGCGTCTGTTCCAATCAAGTACATTGTATTGGACTGAAGAGGAGCTACTGTTCTTGTCAGTTTCCTAAGCAGAGTTGAACTAGATGTGGCCCGTGTGTATAGGAAGCACAGTTCTTTTGTTCTGAGTAAGCTCACTGTTGTGACCACATAGGAAACACAGTAGAGTAGAAGAGTGCTGTTTTCTCAAAAGCCGAGTGTGTTTCTTGTAATGCGAGCTAGTGTTTGCTTCCCAGTCCTAAATGGGTTTGAATCACATGCAGTTTCTGGTCCTACAAGCAAGAGTTTTTTCTGGTAATAAAAGTCACTATAGAGCCAGACGGTGGTGGCGCACGCCTTTAATCCCAGCACTTGGGAGGCAGAGCCAGGTGGATCTCTGTGAGTTCGAGGCAAACCTGGGCTACCAACTGAGTCCCAGGAAAGGCGCAAAGCTACACAGAGAAACCCTGTCTTGAAAAACCAAAAAAAAAAAAAAAAGTCACTATTGGTCTACCATTTTCATACACAGTGCAAATACCACTGACGTCGGTTCCCAGCAAGTACAGTGTATTGGACTGAAGAGGATCTACTGTTCTTGTCAGTTTCCTAAGCAGAATTGAACTAGATATGGCCCGTGTGTGTAGGAAGCACAGTTCTTTTGTTCTGAGCAAGCTCACTGTTTGGACCCCATAGGAAACACAGTAGAGTAGAAGTGTGCCCTATTCTCAAAAGCAGAGCTTGTTTTTTGTAAGGCGAGCTAGCGTTTGTTTCCCAGTCCTAAGTGGATTGAATCAAATGCAGTTTCTGGTCCTAAGAGCAAGAGGTGTTTTCTGGTAAGAAGAGTCACTATTGTGCTCCAATTGCTGTACACAGTGCAAATAGCACTCGCATCTGTTTCCAGTAAGTACAGTGTATTGGAGTGAAGAAGAGCTACTGTTTTCATCAGTTTCCTAAGCAGAGTTGAACTAGATATGGCCCGTGTTTGTAGGAAGCACAGTTCTTTTGTTCTGAGCAAGCTCACAGTTCGGACACCATAGGAAACACAGTAGAGTAGAAGAGTGTTCTTTTCTCAAAAGCAGAGTATGTTTCTTGTAAGTCGAGCTAGCGTTTGTTTCCCAGTCCTAAATGGAGTTGAATCACATGCAGTTTTTGGTCCTACGCGCAAGAGTTGTTTTCTGGTAAGAAAAGTCACTATTGCGCTCCCATTGCCAAACACAGTGCAAATAGCACTCACATCTCTTTCCAGCAAGTACAGTGTATCGGACTGAAGAGGAGCTACTGTTCTTGTCAGTTTCCTAAGCAGAATTGAACTGGATATAGCCATTTGTGTAGGAAGCACAGTTCTTTTGTTCTGAGCAAGCTCACTGTACTGGCCCTATAGGAAACAGAGTAGAGTAGAAGAGTGCTCTTTTCTCAAAAGCAGAGCATGTTTCTTGTAAGGCGAGCTAGCGTTTGATTCCCAGTCCTAAATGGAGTTGAACCACATGCAGTTTTTGGTCCTACGAGCAAGAGTTGTTTTCTCGTAAGGATAGTCACTATTGCGCTCCCATTGATATACACAGTGCAAATAGCACTTGCGTCTGTTCCCAGCAAGTACAGTGTATTGGACTGAAGAGGAGCTACTGTTCTTGTCAGTTTCCTAAGCAGAGTTGAACTAGATATGGCCCGTGTGTATAGGAAGCACAGTTCTTTTATTCTGAGCAAGCTCACTGTTCGGACACCATAGGAAACACAGTAGAGTAGAAGAGTGCTCTTTTCTCAAAAGCCGAGTGTGTTTAGTGTAAGGCGACCTAGCGTTTGCTTCCCAGTCCAAAATGGAGTTGAATCACATGCAGTTTCTGGTCCTAAGAGCAAGAGTTGTTTTCTGGTAAGAAGTGTCACTATTGCGCTCCCATTGCCATACACAGTGCAAATAGCACTCGCATCTGCTCCCAGCAAGTACAGTGTATTGGATTGAAGAGGAGCTACTGTACTTGTCAGTTTCCTAAGCAGAGTTGAACTAGATATGGCCCGTGTGTGTAGGAAGAACAGTTCATTTGTTCTGAGCAAGCTCACTGTTCGGACCCCATAGGAATCACAGTAGAGTAGAAGAGTACTCTTTTCTCAAAAGCAGAGTGTGTTTCTTGTAAGGCGAGCTAGCTTTTGTTTCCCAGTCGTAAATGAAGTTGAATCACATGCAGTTTCTGGTCCTACGAGTAGAGTTGTTTTTGGTAAGAAGAGTCACTATTGAGCTCCCATTGCCATACACAGTGCAAATAGCACTTGTGTCTGTTCCAATCAAGTACAGTGTATTGGACTGAAGAGGAGATACTGTTCTTGTCAGTTTCCTAAGCAGAGTTGAACTGATATGGCCCATGTGTATAGGAAGCACAGTTCTTTTGTTTTGAGCAAGCTCACTTTCTGGCCCTATAGAAAACACAGTAGAGTACAAGAGTGCTCTTTTCTCAAAAGCAGAGTGTGTTTCTTGTAAGGCGAGCTAGCGTTTGTTTCCCAGTCCTAAATGGAGTTGAATCACATGCAGTTTTTGGTCCTACGCGCAAGAGTTGTTCTCTGGTAAGGAAAGTCACTATTGTGCTCCCATTGCCAAACACAGTGCAAATAGCACTCGCATCTGTTCCCAGCAAGTACAGTGTATTGGACTGAAGAAGAGCTACTGTTCTTGTCAGTTTCCTAAGCAAATTTGAACTGGATATGGCCATTTGTGTAGGAAGCAAAGTTCTTTTGTTCTGAGCATGCTCACTGTTCTCGCCCTATAGAAAACACAGTAGAGTAGAAGAGTGCTCTTTTCTCAAAAACAGAGTTTGTTTCTTGTAAGGCGAGCTAGCGTTTGTTTCCCAGTCCTAAATGGAGTTGAATCACATGCAGTTTTTGGTCCTACGAGCAAGAGTTGTTTTCTGGTAAGGAAAGTCACTATTGCGCTCCCATTGCCATACACAGTGCAAATAGCACTGGCGTCTGTACCCAGCATGTACAGCGTATTGGACTGAAGAGGATCTACTGTTCTTTTCAGTTTCCTAAGCAGAGTTGAACTAGATATGGCCCGTGTGTGGAGGAAGCACAGTTCTTTTGTTCTGAGCAAGCTCACTGTTCGGAACCCATAGGACACATAGTAGAGAAGAAGAGTGCTCTTTTCTCAAAAGCAGAGTGTGTTTCTTGTAAGGCGAGCTAGCTTTTGATTCCCAGTCGTAAATGAAGTTGAATCACATGCAGTTTCTGGTCCTACGAGTAGAGTTGTTTTTTGGTAAGAAGAGTCACTATTGAGCTCCCATTGCCATACACAGTGCAAATAGCACTTGCGTCTGTTCCAATCAAGTACAGTGTATTGGACTGAAGAGGAGCTACTGTTCTTGTCAGTTTCCTAAGCAGAGTTGAACTGATATGGCCCGTGTGTATAGGAAGCACAGTTCTTTTGTTTTGAGCAAGCTCACTTTCTGGCCCTATAGAAAACACAGTAGAGTAGAAGAGTGCTCTTTTCTCAAAAGCAGAGTGTGTTTCTTGTAAGGCGAGCTAGCGTTTGTTTCCCAGTCCTAAATGGAGTTGAATCACATGCAGCTTCTGGACGTACAAGCAAGAGTTGTTTTCTGGTAAGGAAAGTCATTATTGCACTCCCATTGCCATACATAGTGCAAATAGCACTCGATTCTGTTCCCAGCAAGTACAGTGTATTGGACTGAAGAGGAGCTACTATTCTTGTCAGTTTCCTAATCAGAGTTGAACTAGATATGTCCCGTGTGTTTAGGAAGCACAGTTCTTTTGTTGTGAGAAAGCTCACTGTTTGGACACCATAGGAAATACAGTAGAGTAGAAGAGTGCTCTTTTCTCACAAGCAGAGTGTGTTTTTTGTAAGGTGAGTGAGCGTTTGTTTCCCAACCCTAAATGGAGTTTAATCACATGAAGTTTTTGGTCCTACGAGCAAGAGTTGTTTTCTGGTAAGGAAAGTCACTATTGCGCTCCCCTTGCCATACACAGCACAAATAGCACTCACGTCTGTTCCCAGCAAGTACAGAGTATTGGACTGAAGAGGAGCTACTGTTCTTGTCAGTTTCTAAGCAGAGTTGAACTAGATATGGCCCGTGTGTATAGGAAGCACAGTCTTTTTTTCTGAGCAAGCTCACTGTGCGGACCTCATAGGAAACTCAGTGCTCTTTTCTCAAAGCAGAGTGTGTTTCTTTTAAGGCGAGATAGCATTTGCTTTCCAGACCTAAATGGAGTTGAATCACATGCAGTTTCTGGTCCTACAAGCAAGAGTTGTTTTCTGGTAAGAAGAGTCACTATTGCGCTCGCATTGTCATACACAGGGCAAATAGCACTGGCGTCTTTTCCCAGCATGTACAGTGTATTGGACAAAAGAGGATCTACTGTTCTTGTCAGTTTCCTATGCAGAGTTGAACTAGATATTGCCCATGTGGTGTAGGAAGCACAGTTCTTTTGCTCTGAGCAAGCTCACTGTTCTGGCCCTATAGGAAACACAGTAGAGTAGCAGAGTGCTCTTTTCTTAAAAGCAGAGTGTGTTTCTTGTAAGGCGAGCTAGTGTTTGTTTCCAAGTCCTAAATGGAGTTGATCACATGCAGTTTCTGTTCCTACGAGCAAGAGATGTTTTCTGGTAAGAAGCGTCACTATTTTGCTCCCATTGTCATACACAGGGCAAATAGCACTGGCTTCTTCTCCCAGCATGTGCAGTGTATTGCACTGAAGAGGATCTACTGTTCTTGTCAGTTTCCTAAGCAGAATTGAACTAGATATGGCCATGTGTGCAGGAAGTACATTTCTTTTTTTCTGAGCAAGCTCACTGTTCAGACCCCAAGGGAAATACAGTAGAGTAGAAGAGTGCTCTTTTCTCAAAAGCAGAGTGTGTTTCTTGTAAGTGGAGCTAGTGCTTTTTTCCCAGTCCTAAATGGAGTTGAATCACATGCAGTTACTAGTCCTAAGAGCAAGAGTTGTTTTCTGGTAAGAAGAGTCACTATTGTGCTCCCATTGCCGTACACAGTGCAAATTGCACTCGCATCTGTTCCCAGCAAGTACAGTGTATTGGACTGAAGAGGAGCTACTGTTCTCATCAGTTTCCTAAGCAGAGTTGAACTAGATATGGCCCATGTGTGTAGGAAGCACAGTTCTTTTGTTCTGAGCAAGCTCACTGTTCTGGCCCTATAGGAAACACAGTAGAGTAGAAGAGTGCTCTTTTCTCAAAAGCAGAGTGTGTTTCTTGTAAGGCAAGCTAGCGTTTGTTTCCCAGTCCTAAATGGAGTTGAATCACATGCAGTTTTTGGTCCTACGCGCAAGAGTTGTTTTCCGGTAAGGAAAGTCACTATTGCGCTCCCATTGCCAAACACAGTGCAAATAGCACTCGCATCTGTTCCCAGCAAGTACAGTGTATTGGACTGAAGCGGAGCTACTGTTCTTCTCAATTTCCTAAGCAGAGTTGAACTAGATATGGCCCGTGGGCGTAGGAAGCACAGTTCTTTTGTTCTGAGCAAGCTCACTGTTCGGAACCCTTAGGACACATAGTAGAGAAGAAGAGTGCTCTTTTCTCAAAAGCAGAGTGTGTTTCTTGTAAGGCGAGCTAGCTTTTGTTTCCTAGTCCTAAATGAATTTGAATCACATGCAGTTTCTGGTCCTACCAGTAGAGTTATTTTTTGGTAAGAAGAGTCACTATTGCGCTCCCATTGCCATACACAGTACAAATAGCACTTGCGTCTGTTCCAATCAAGTACATTGTATTGGACTGAAGAGGAGCTACTGTTCTTGTCAGTTTCCTAAGCAGAGTTGAACTAGATGTGGCCCGTGTGTATAGGAAGCACAGTTCTTTTGTTCTGAGTAAGCTCACTGTTGTGACCACATAGGAAACACAGTAGAGTAGAAGAGTGCTGTTTTCTCAAAAGCCGAGTGTGTTTCTTGTAATGCGAGCTAGTGTTTGCTTCCCAGTCCTAAATGGGTTTGAATCACATGCAGTTTCTGGTCCTACAAGCAAGAGTTTTTTCTGGTAATAAAAGTCACTATAGAGCCAGACGGTGGTGGCGCACGCCTTTAATCCCAGCACTTGGGAGGCAGAGCCAGGTGGATCTCTGTGAGTTCGAGGCAAACCTGGGCTACCAACTGAGTCCCAGGAAAGGCGCAAAGCTACACAGAGAAACCCTGTCTTGAAAAACCAAAAAAAAAAAAAAAAGTCACTATTGGTCTACCATTTTCATACACAGTGCAAATACCACTGACGTCGGTTCCCAGCAAGTACAGTGTATTGGACTGAAGAGGATCTACTGTTCTTGTCAGTTTCCTAAGCAGAATTGAACTAGATATGGCCCGTGTGTGTAGGAAGCACAGTTCTTTTGTTCTGAGCAAGCTCACTGTTTGGACCCCATAGGAAACACAGTAGAGTAGAAGTGTGCCCTATTCTCAAAAGCAGAGCTTGTTTTTTGTAAGGCGAGCTAGCGTTTGTTTCCCAGTCCTAAGTGGATTGAATCAAATGCAGTTTCTGGTCCTAAGAGCAAGAGGTGTTTTCTGGTAAGAAGAGTCACTATTGTGCTCCAATTGCTGTACACAGTGCAAATAGCACTCGCATCTGTTTCCAGTAAGTACAGTGTATTGGAGTGAAGAAGAGCTACTGTTTTCATCAGTTTCCTAAGCAGAGTTGAACTAGATATGGCCCGTGTTTGTAGGAAGCACAGTTCTTTTGTTCTGAGCAAGCTCACAGTTCGGACACCATAGGAAACACAGTAGAGTAGAAGAGTGTTCTTTTCTCAAAAGCAGAGTATGTTTCTTGTAAGTCGAGCTAGCGTTTGTTTCCCAGTCCTAAATGGAGTTGAATCACATGCAGTTTTTGGTCCTACGCGCAAGAGTTGTTTTCTGGTAAGAAAAGTCACTATTGCGCTCCCATTGCCAAACACAGTGCAAATAGCACTCACATCTCTTTCCAGCAAGTACAGTGTATCGGACTGAAGAGGAGCTACTGTTCTTGTCAGTTTCCTAAGCAGAATTGAACTGGATATAGCCATTTGTGTAGGAAGCACAGTTCTTTTGTTCTGAGCAAGCTCACTGTACTGGCCCTATAGGAAACAGAGTAGAGTAGAAGAGTGCTCTTTTCTCAAAAGCAGAGCATGTTTCTTGTAAGGCGAGCTAGCGTTTGATTCCCAGTCCTAAATGGAGTTGAACCACATGCAGTTTTTGGTCCTACGAGCAAGAGTTGTTTTCTCGTAAGGATAGTCACTATTGCGCTCCCATTGATATACACAGTGCAAATAGCACTTGCGTCTGTTCCCAGCAAGTACAGTGTATTGGACTGAAGAGGAGCTACTGTTCTTGTCAGTTTCCTAAGCAGAGTTGAACTAGATATGGCCCGTGTGTATAGGAAGCACAGTTCTTTTATTCTGAGCAAGCTCACTGTTCGGACACCATAGGAAACACAGTAGAGTAGAAGAGTGCTCTTTTCTCAAAAGCCGAGTGTGTTTAGTGTAAGGCGACCTAGCGTTTGCTTCCCAGTCCAAAATGGAGTTGAATCACATGCAGTTTCTGGTCCTAAGAGCAAGAGTTGTTTTCTGGTAAGAAGTGTCACTATTGCGCTCCCATTGCCATACACAGTGCAAATAGCACTCGCATCTGCTCCCAGCAAGTACAGTGTATTGGATTGAAGAGGAGCTACTGTACTTGTCAGTTTCCTAAGCAGAGTTGAACTAGATATGGCCCGTGTGTGTAGGAAGAACAGTTCATTTGTTCTGAGCAAGCTCACTGTTCGGACCCCATAGGAATCACAGTAGAGTAGAAGAGTACTCTTTTCTCAAAAGCAGAGTGTGTTTCTTGTAAGGCGAGCTAGCTTTTGTTTCCCAGTCGTAAATGAAGTTGAATCACATGCAGTTTCTGGTCCTACGAGTAGAGTTGTTTTTGGTAAGAAGAGTCACTATTGAGCTCCCATTGCCATACACAGTGCAAATAGCACTTGTGTCTGTTCCAATCAAGTACAGTGTATTGGACTGAAGAGGAGATACTGTTCTTGTCAGTTTCCTAAGCAGAGTTGAACTGATATGGCCCATGTGTATAGGAAGCACAGTTCTTTTGTTTTGAGCAAGCTCACTTTCTGGCCCTATAGAAAACACAGTAGAGTACAAGAGTGCTCTTTTCTCAAAAGCAGAGTGTGTTTCTTGTAAGGCGAGCTAGCGTTTGTTTCCCAGTCCTAAATGGAGTTGAATCACATGCAGTTTTTGGTCCTACGCGCAAGAGTTGTTCTCTGGTAAGGAAAGTCACTATTGTGCTCCCATTGCCAAACACAGTGCAAATAGCACTCGCATCTGTTCCCAGCAAGTACAGTGTATTGGACTGAAGAAGAGCTACTGTTCTTGTCAGTTTCCTAAGCAAATTTGAACTGGATATGGCCATTTGTGTAGGAAGCAAAGTTCTTTTGTTCTGAGCATGCTCACTGTTCTCGCCCTATAGAAAACACAGTAGAGTAGAAGAGTGCTCTTTTCTCAAAAACAGAGTTTGTTTCTTGTAAGGCGAGCTAGCGTTTGTTTCCCAGTCCTAAATGGAGTTGAATCACATGCAGTTTTTGGTCCTACGAGCAAGAGTTGTTTTCTGGTAAGGAAAGTCACTATTGCGCTCCCATTGCCATACACAGTGCAAATAGCACTGGCGTCTGTACCCAGCATGTACAGCGTATTGGACTGAAGAGGATCTACTGTTCTTTTCAGTTTCCTAAGCAGAGTTGAACTAGATATGGCCCGTGTGTGGAGGAAGCACAGTTCTTTTGTTCTGAGCAAGCTCACTGTTCGGAACCCATAGGACACATAGTAGAGAAGAAGAGTGCTCTTTTCTCAAAAGCAGAGTGTGTTTCTTGTAAGGCGAGCTAGCTTTTGATTCCCAGTCCTAAATGAATTTGAATCACATGCAGTTTCTGGTCCTAAGAGTAGAGTTATTTTTTGGTAAGAAGTGTCACTATTGAGCTCCCATTGCCATACACAGTACAAATAGCACTTGCGTCTGTTCCAATCAAGTACAGTGTATTGGACTGAAGAGGAGCTACTGTTCTTGTCAGTTTCCTAAGCAGAGTTGAACTAGATGTGGCACGTGTGTATAGGAAGCACAGTTCTTTTGTTCTGAGTAAGCTCACTGTTGTGACCACATAGGAAACACAGTAGAGTAGAAGAGTGCTCTTTTCTCAAAATCCGAGTGTGTTTCTTGTAATGCGAGCTAGTGTTTGCTACCCAGTCCTAAATGAATTTGAATCACATGCAGTTTCTGGTCCTAAAAGCAAGAGTTTTTTCTGGTAATAAAAGTCACTATTGAGCCGGGCGGTGGTGGCGCACGCCTTTAATCCCAGCACTTGGGAGGCAGAGCCAGGTGGATCTCTGTGAGTTCGAGGCCAACCTGGGCTACCAAGTGAGTCCCAGGAAAGGCGCAAAGCTACACAGAAAAACCCTGTCTTGAAAAACCAAAAAAAAAAAAGTCACTATTGGGCTCCCATTGTCATACACAGTGCAAATACCACTGGCGTCTGTTCCCAGCAAGTACAGTGTATTGCACTGAAGAGGATCTACTGTTCTTGTCAGTTTCCTAAGCAGAAGTGAACTAGATATGGCCCATGTGCGTAGGAAGCACAGTTCTTTTGTTCTGAGCAAGCTCACTGTTCGGAACCCATAGGACACATAGTAGAGAAGAAGAGTGCTCTTTTCAAAAAAGCAGAGTGTGTTTCTTGTAAGGCGAGCTAGCTTTTGTTTCCCAGTCCTAAATGAATTTGAATCACATGCAGTTTCAGGTCCTACGAGTAGAGTTATTTTTTGGTAAGAAGAGTCACTATTGCACTCCCATTGCCATACACTGTACAAATAGCACTTGCGTCTGTTCCAATCAAGTACAGTGTATTGGAGTGAAGAGGAGCTACTGTTCTTGTCAGTTTCCTAAGCAGAGCTGAACTAGATATGGCCCGTGTGTATAGGAAGCACAGTTCTTTTGTTCTGAGCAAGCTCTCTGTTCGGACCCCATAGGAAACACAGTAGAGTAGAAGAGTGCTCTTTTCTCAAAAGCAGAGTGTGTTTCTTGTAAGGCTAGCTAGCGTTTGCTTCCCAGTCCTAAATGAAGTTGAATCACATGCAGTTTCTGGTCCTACGTGCAAGAGTTGTTTTCTGGTAAGAAGAGTCACTATTGTGCTCCGATTGCTGTATACAGTGCAAATTGCACTCGCGTCTGTTCCCAGCAAGTACAGTGTATTGGAATGAAGAGGAGCTACTGTTCTTGTTAGTTTCCTAAGCAGAGTTGAACTAGATATGGCCCGTGTGTGTAGGAAGCACAGTTCTTTTGTTCTGAGCAAGCTCACTGTTCTGGCCCTATAGGAAACACAGTAGAGTAGAAGTGTCCCCTTTTCTCAAAAGTTTCTTGTAAAGCAAGCTAGCATTTGTTTCCCAGTCCTAAGTGGAGTTGAATCACATGCAGTTTCTGGTCCTACGAGCAAGAGTTGTTTTCTGGTAAAAAGAGTCACTATTGTGCTCCAATACTTTACACAATGCAAATAGCACTCGCGTCTGTTCCCAGCAAGTACAGTGTATTGGACTGAAGGGGATCTACTGTATTTGTCAGTTTCCTAAGCAGAGTTGAACTAGATATGACCCGTGTGTATAGGAAGCACAGTTCTTTTGTTCTGAGCATTCTCACTGTTCGGACCCCATAGGAAACACAGTAGAGTAGAAGAGTGCTCTTTTCTCAAAAGCAGAGTGTGTTTCTTGTAAGGCGAGCTAGCGTTTGCTTCCCAGGCCTATATGGATTTGAATCACATGCAGTTTCTGGTCCTACAAGCAAGAATTTTTTCTGGTAAGTAAAGTCAGTATTGGGCTCCCATTGTCATACAAAGTGCAAATAGCACTGGCGTCTGTTCCCAGCAAGTACAGTGTATTGGACTGAAGGGGATCTACTGTTCTTGTCAGTTTCCTAAGCAGAATTGAACTAGATATGGCGCGTGTGTGTAGGAAGCACAGTTCTTTTGTTCTGAGCAAGCTCACTGTTTGGACCCCATAGGAAACACAGTAGAGTAGATGTGTGCCCTATTCTCAAAAGCAGAGCGTGTTTCTTGTAAGGCGAGCTAGTGTTTGTTTCCCAGTCCTAATGGATTGAATCAAATGCAGTTTCTGGTCCTAAGAGGAAGAGTTGTTTTCTGGTAAGAAGAGTCACTATTGTGCTCCAATTGCCGTACACAGTGCAAATAGCACTTGCGTCTCTTCCCAGTAAGTACAGTGTATTGGACTGAAGAGTAGCTACTGTTTTCATCAGTTTCCTAAGTAGAGTTGAACTAAATATGGCCCGTGTGTGTAGGATGCACAGTTCTTTTGTTCTGAGCAAGCTCACTGTTCGGACCCCATTGGAAACACAGTAGAGTAGAAGAGTGCTCTTTTCTCAAAAGCAGGGTGTGTTTCTTGTAAGGCGAGCTAGCGTTTGCTTCCCAGTCCTAAATGGATTTGAATCACATGCAGTTTCTGGTCCTACAAGCAAGAGTTTTTTTCTGGTAACAAAAGTCACTATTGGGCTCCCATTGTCATACACAGTGCAAATAGCACTTGTGTCTGTTCCCAGCATGTAAAGTGTATTGGACTGAAGAGGAGCTACTGTTCTTGTCAGTTTCCTAAGCAGAGTTGAACTAGATATGACCCGTGTGTGTAGGAAGCACATTTCTTTTGTTCTGAGCAAGCTCACTGTTCGAACCCCATAGGAAACACAGTAGAGTAGAAGAGTGCTCTTTTCTAAAAAAAGAGTATGCTTCTTGTAAGGCGAGCTAGCGTTTGTTTCCAAGTCCTAAATGGAGTTGAAATACACATGCAGTTTCTGGTCCTATGAGCTAGAGTTGTTTTTTGGTAAGAAGAGTCACTATTGCGCTCCCTTTGCCCTACACAGTGCAAATAGCACTCGCGTCTCTTCCCAGCAAGTACAGTGTATTGGACTAAAGAGGAGCTACTGTTCTTGTCAGTTTCCTAAGCGGAATTAAACTAGATATGGTCCGTGTGTGTAGGAAGCACAGTTCTTTTGTTCTGAGCAAGCTCACTGTACAGGCCTTATAGAAAACACAGTAGAGTAGAACAGTGCTCTTTTCTCAAAAGCAGAGTGTGTTTCTTGTAAGGCGAGCAAGCGTTTGTTTCCCAGTCCTAAATTGAGTTGAATCAAATGCAGTTTTTGGTCCTACGAGCAAGAGTTGTTTTCTGGTAAGAAGAGTCACTATTGTGCTCCCATTGCCACACTCAGTACAAATAGCACTCGCGTCTGTTCCCAGCAAGTACAGTGTATTGGACTGAAGAGGACGTACTGTTCTTGTCAGTTTCCTAAGCAGAGTTGAACTAGATATGGCCCGTGTGTGTAGGAAGCACACTTCTTTTGTTCTGAGCAAGCTCACTGTTCTCGCCCTACAGGAAACACAGTAGAGTAGAAGAGTGCTCTATTCTCAAAAGCAGAGTGTGTTTCCTGTAAGGCGAGCTAGCGTTTGTTTCCCAGTCCTAAATTGAGTTGAATCACATGCAGTTTCTGGTCCTACGATCAAGAGATTTTTTTGGTAAGAAGAGTGTCTATTGCGCTCCCATTGTCATACACAGGGCAAATAGCACTCGCGTCTGTTCCCAGCAAGTACAATATATTGGACTGAAGAGGAGCTACTGTTCTCATCAGTTTCCTAAGCAGAGTTGAACTAGATATGGCCCGTGTGTGTAGGAAGCACAGTTCTTTTGTTCTGAGCAAGCTCACTGTTCAGACCCCTTAGGAAACACAGTAGAGTAGAAGAGTGCTCTTTTCACAAAAGCAGAGTGTGTTTCTTGTAAGGTGAGCTAGCGTTTGTTTCCCAGTCCTAAATGAGTTTGAATCACATGCAGTTTCCGGTCCTACGAGTAGAGTTATTTTTTGGTAAGAAGAGTCACTATTGGGCAACCCATTGCCATACACAGTACAAATAACACTTGCCTCTGTTCCAATCAAGTACAGTGTATTGGACTGAAGAGGAGCTACTGTTCTTTGCAGTTTCCTAAGCAGAGTTAAACTAGATATGGCCTGTGTGTGTAGGAAGCACAGTTCTTTTGTTCTGAGCAAGCTCACTGTTCGAACCCCATAGGAAACACATTAGAGTAGAAGAGTGCTCTTTTCTCAAAAGCAGAGTGTGTTTCTTGGAAGGCGAGCTAGCATTTGTTTCCCAGTCCTAAATGGAGTTGAAATACATATGCAGTTTCTGGTCCTATGAACTAGAGCTGTTTTCTGGTAAGAAGAGTCACTATTGTGCTCCCTTTGCCATACACAGTGCAAATAGCACTCGCGGCTTTTCCAGCAAGTACAGTGTATTGGACTGAAGAGGAGCTCCTGTTCATGTCAGTTTCCTAAGCAGAGTTGAACTAGATATGGCCCGTGTGTGTAGGAAGCACAGTTCTTTTGTTCTGAGCAAGCTCACTGTTCTCGCCCTATAAGAAACACTGTAGAGTAGAAGAGTGCTCTATTCTCAAAAGCAGAGTGTGTTTCTTGTAAGGCGAGCTACCGTTTGTTTCCCAGTCCTAAATTGAGTTGAATCACATGCAGTTTCTGGTCCTACGAGCAAGAGTTTTTTCTGGTAAGAAGAGTCACTATTGCGCTCCCATTGTCATACAAAGGGCAAATAGCATTGGTTTCTCTTCCCAGCATGTACAGTGTATTGGACTGAAGAGGATCTACTGTTTTTTTCAGGTTCCTAAGCAGAGTTGAACTAGATATGGCCCGTGTGTGTAGGAAGCACGGTTCTTTTGTTCTGAGCAAGCTCACAGTTTGGATCCCATAAGAAACACAGTAGAGTAGATGTGTGCCCTATTCTCAAAAGCAGAGTGTGTTTCTTGTGAGGCGAGCTAGCATTTGTTTCCCAATCCTAAATGGAGTTGAATCACATGCAGTTTCTGTTCCTAAGAGCAAGAGTTGTTTTCTGGTAAGAAGAGTCACTATTGTGCTCCCATTGCCATTCACAGTACAAATTGCACTCGTGTCTGTTTCCAGCAAGTACAGTGTATTGGTCTGAAGAGGAGCTACTGTTCTTGTCAGTTTCCTAAGCAGAGTTGAACTAGATATGGCCCGTGTGTGTAGGAAGCACACTTCTTTTGTACTCAGCAAGCTCACTGTTCTGACCCTATAGGAAACACAGTAGAGTAGAAGAGTGCTCTTTCCTCAAAAGCAGAGTGTGTTTCTTGTAAGACGAGCTAGCGTTTGTTTCCCAGTCCTAAATGGAGTTGAATCACATGCAGTTTCCGGTCCTACGAGCAAGAGTTGTTTTCTGGTAAGAAGAGTCACTATTGTGCTCCCATTGCCATACACAGTACAAATAGCACTCGCGTCTGTTTCCAGCAAGTACAGTGTATTTGACTGAAGAGGAGCTACTGTTTTTGTCAGTTTCCTAAACAGAGTTGAACTAGATATGACCTGTGTGTGTAGGAAGCACAGTTCTTTTGTTCTGAGCAAGCTCACTGTTCGGACACCAAAGGAAACACAGTAGAGAAGATGTGTGCTCTATTCTCAAAAGCAGAGCGTGTTTCTTGTAAGGCGAGCTAGCGTTTGTTTCCCAGTCCTAAGTGGATTGAATCAAATGCAGTTTCTGGTCCTAAGAGCAAGAGTTGTTTTCTGCTAAGAAGAGTCACTATTGTGCTCCCATTGCCATTCACAGTACAAATAGCACTCGCGTCTGTTCCCCGCAAGTACAGTGTATTGGACTGAGGAGGAGCTACTGTTCTTGTCAGTTTCCTAAGCAGAGTTGAACTAGATATGGCCCGTGGGTGTAGGAAGCACAGTTCTTTTGTTTTGAGCAAGCTCACTGTTCCAACCCCATAGGAAACACATTAGAGTAGAAGAGTGCTCTTTTCTCAAAAGCAGAGTCTGTTTCTTGTAAGGCGAGCTAGCGTTTGTTTCCCAGTCCTAAATTGAGTTGAATCACATGCAGTTTCTGGTCCTACGAGCAAGAGTTTTTTCTGGTAAGAAGAGTCACTATTGTGCTCCCTTTGTCATACACAGGGCAAATAACACTGGTTTCTCTTCCCAGCATGTACAGTGTATTGGACTGAAGAGGATCTACTGTTGTTGTCAGGTTCCTCAGAGAGTTGAACTAGATATGGCCAGTGTGTGTAGGAAGCACGGTTCTTTTGTTCTGAGCAAGCTCACTGTTTGGAACTTATGGAAACACAGTAGAGTAGATGTGTGCCCTATTCTCAAAAGCAGACTGTGTTTCTTGTAAGGCGAGCTAGCGTTTGTTTCCCAATCCTAAATGGAGTTGAATCACACGCAGTTTCTGGTCCTACGAGCAAGAGTTGTTTTCTGGTAAGAAGAGTCACTATTGCGCTCCCATTGCCATTCACAGTACAAATAGCACTCGTGTCTGTTTCCAGCAAGTACAGTGTATTGGTCTGAAGAGGAGCTACTGTTCTTGTCAGTTTCCTAAGCAGAGTTGAACTAGATATGGCCCGTGTGTGTAGGAAGCACAGTTCTTTTGTACTCAGCAAGCTCACTGCTCTGACCCTATAGGAAACAGAGTAGAGTAGAAGAGTGCTCTTTCCTCAAAAGCAGAGTGTGTTTCTTGTAAGGCGAGCTAGCATTTGTTTCCCAGTCCTAAATGGAGATGAATCACATGCAGTTTCAGGTCCTATGAGCAAGAGTTGTTTTCTGGTAAGGAAAGTCAGTATTGCGCTCCCATTGCCATACACAGTGCAAATAGCAGTCGCATCTATTCCCAGCAAGTACAGTTTATTGGACTGAAGTGGAGCTACTCTTCTGGTCAGTTTCCTAAGCAGAGATAAACTAGATATGGCCCGTGTTTGTACTAAGCACAGTTCTTTTGTTCTGAGCAAGCTCACTGTTGGAACCCCATAGGAAACACAGTAGAGTAGAAGAGTGCACTTTTCTCAAAAGCAGAGTGTGTTTCTTGTAAGGTGAGCTAGCATTTGTTTCCCAGTCCTAAATTTAGTTGAAATACACATGCAGTTTCTGGTCCTATAAGCTAGAGTTGTTTTCTGGTTAGAAGAGTCACTATTGCGCTCCATTTGCCATACACAGTGCAAATAGCACTCGCGTCTGTTCCCAGCAAGTACAGTGTATTGGACTGAAGAGGAGCTACTGTTCTTGTCAGTTTCCTAAGCAGAGTTGAACTAGGTATGGACCGTGTGTGTAGGAAGCACTGTTCATTTGTTCTGAGCAAGCTCACTGTTTGGACCCCATAGGAAACACAGTAGAGAAGATGTATGCCCTATTCTCAAAAGCAGAGCGTGTTTCTTGTAAGGAGAGCTACTGTTTGTTTCCCAGTCCTAAATAGAGTTGAATCACATGCAGTTTCTGGTACTAAGAGCAAGAGTTGTTTTCTGGTAAGAAGAGTCACCATTGCGCTCCCATTGTCATATACAGGGCAAATAGCACTGGCGTTTGTTCCCAGCATGGACAGAGTATTGGAATGAAGAGGATCTACTGTTCTTGTCAGTTTCCTAAGCAGAATTAAACTAGATTTGACCGTGTATGTAGGAAGGACAGTATTTTGTTCTGAGCAAGCTCACTGTTTTGGCCCTATAGGAAACACAGCAGAGTAGAAGAGTGCTCTTTTCTCAAAAGCAGAGTGTGTTTCTTGTAAGGCGAGCTAGCGTTTGTTTCCCAGTCCTAAGTGGAGTTGAATCACATGGAGTTTCTGGTCCTCCGAGAAAGAGTTGTTTTGTGGTGAGAAGAGACACTATTGCATTCCCATTGTCATACACAGTGCAAATAGCACTGGCGTCTTTTCCCAGCAAGTACAGTGAATTGGACTGAAGAGGATCGACTATTATTGTCAGTTTCCTATGCAGAATTGAACTAGATAAGGCACGTGTGTGTAGGAAGCACAGTTCTTTTGTTCTGAGCAAGCTCACTGTTCTGGCACTCTAGAAAACACAGTAGAGTAAAATAGTGTTCTTTACTCAAAAGCAGATTGTGTTTGTTGTAAGGCGAGCTAGTGTTTGTTTCCCAGTCCTAAATGGAGTTGAATCACATGCAGTTTTTGGTCTTACAGGCAAGAGTTGCTTTCAGGTAAGGAAAGTCACTATTGCGCTCCCATTGCCATACACAGTGCAAATAGCACTCGCATCTGTTCCCAGCAAGTACAGTGTATTGGACTGAAGAAGAGCTACTTCTCTTGTCAGTTTCCTAAGCAGAGTTGAACTAGATATGGCCCGGATGTAGGAAGCACAGTTCTTTTGTTCTGAGCAAGCTCACTGTTCGGACCCCATAGGAAACACAGTAGAGTAGAAGAGTGCTCTTTTCTCAAAAGCAGAGTGTGTTTCTTGTAAGGCGAGCTAGCGTTTGTTTCCCAGTCCTAAATGGAGTTGAATTCCATGCAGTTTCTGGTCCTACGAGCAAGAGTTGTTTTCTGGTAAGAAGAGTCACTATTGTGTTCCCATTGCTGTACTCAGTGCAAATAGCACTCGCGTATGTTCCCAGCAAATACAGTGTATTGGACTGAAGAGGAGCTCCTGTTCATGTCAGTTTCCTAAGCAGAGTTGAACTAGATATGGCCCGTGTGTGTAGGAAGCACAGTTCTTTTGTTCTGAGCAAGCTCACTGTTCTGGCACTATAGGAAACACAGTAGAGTAGAAGAGTGCTCTTTTCTCAAAAGCAGAGTGTGTTTCTCGTAAGGTGAGCTAGCATTTGATTCCCAGTCCTAAATGGAGTTGAATCCCATGCAGTTTCTGGTCCTACGATCAAGAGTTGTTTTCTGGTAAGAAGAGTCACTATTGCGATTCCATTGTCATACACAGGGCAAATAGCACTGGCGTCTGTTCCCAGCATGTACAGTGTATTGGACTGAAGAGGATCTACTCTTCTTGTCAGGTTCCTAAGCAGAGTTGAACTAGATATGACCCGTGTGTGTAGGAAGCACAGTTCTATTGTTCTCAGCAAGCTCTCTGTTTTGGGACTACAGGAAACACAGTACAGTAAAAGAGTGCTCTTTTTTCAAAAGCAGAGTGTGTTTCTTGTAAGGCGAGCTAGCATTTGGTTCCCAGTCCTAAATGGAGTTGAATCACATGCAGTTTCTGGTCCTACGAGCAAGAGTTGTTTTCTGGTAAGAAGAGTCACTATTGGGCTCCCATATTCATACACAGTGGAAATAGCACTGGCATCTGTTCCCAGCAAGTACAGTGTATTGGACTGAAGAGAAGCTAATGTTCTTGTCAGTTTCCTAAGCAGAGTTGAACTAGATAAGGCCCGGGTGTAGGAAGCACAGTTCTTTTGTTCTGAGCAAGTTCTCTGTTTGGACCCCATAGGAAACACAGTAGAGTAGAAGAGTGCTCTTTTCTCAAAAGCAGAGTGTGTTTCTTGTAAGGCAAGCTAGCGTTTGTTTCCCAGTCCTAAATGGATTTGAATCCCATGCAGTTTCTGGTCCTAAGAGCACGAGTAGTTTTCTGGTAAAAAGAGTCACTATTGAGTTCCCATTGCCATACACAGTGCCAATAGCACTCGCATCTGTTCCCAGTAAGTACAGTGTATTGGACTGAAGAGGAGCTATTGTTCTCATCAGTTTCCTAAGCAGAGTTGAACTAGAGATGGCCCGTGTGTAGGAAGCACAGTTCTTTTGTTATGAGCAAGCTCACTGTTCTCGCCCTATAGGAAACACTGTAAAGTAGAAGAGTGCTCTATTCTCAAAAGCAGAGTGTGTTTCTTGTAAGACGAGCTAGCGTTTGTTTCCCAGTCCTAAATTGAGTTGAATCACATGCAGTTTCTGGTCCTACTAGCAAGAGTTTTTTCTGGTAAGAAGAGTAACTATTGTGCTCCCATTGTCATACACAGGGCAAATAGCACTGGTTTCTCTTCCCAGCATGTACAGTGTATTGGACTGAAAAGTATCTACTGTTCTTGTCAGGTTCCTAAGCAGAGTTGAACTAGATATGGCCCGTGTGTAGGAAGGACAGTTCTTTTGTACTCAGCAAGCTCACTGTTCTGACCCTATAGGAAACACAGTAGAGTAGAAGAGTGCTCTTTCCTCAAAAGCAGAGTGTGTTTCTTGTAAAACGAGCTAGCGTTTGTTTCCCAGTCCTAAATGGAGTTGAATCACATACAGTTTCAGGTCCTACGAGCAAGAGTTGTTTTCTGGTAAGGAAAGTCACTATTGTGCTCCCATTGCCATAAACAGTGCAAATAGCACTCGCGTCTGTTCCCAGCAAGTACAGTGTATTGGACTGAAGAGGAGCTACTGTTCTTGTCAGTCTCCTAAACAGAGTTGAACTAGATATGACCCGTGTGTGTAGGAAGCACAGTTCTTTTGTTCTGAGCAAGCTCACTGTTTGGACCCCATAGGAAACACAGTAGAGTAGATGTGTGCCCTATTCTCAAAAGCAGAGTGTGTTTCTTGTAAGGCGAGCTAGCGTTTGTTTCCCAATCCTAAATGGAGTTGAATCCCATGCAGTTTCTGGTCCTACAAGCAAGAGTTTTTTTCTGGTAAGAAGAGTCACTATTGCGCTCCCATTGCCATTCACAGTACAAATAGCACTCGCGTCTGTTTCCAGCAAGTACATTGTATTGGTCTGAAGAGGAGCTACTGTTCTGGTCAGATTCCTAAGCAGAGTTGAACTAGATATGGCCCGTGTGTGTAGGAAGCACAGTTCTTTTGTACTCAGCAAGCTCACTGTTCTGGCCCTATAGGAAACACAGTAGAGTAGAGGAATGCTCTTTCCTCAAAAGCAGAGTGTGTTTCTTGGAACGCGAGCTAGTGTTTGTTTCCCAGTCCTAAATGGAGTTGAATCACATGCAGTTTCTGGTCCTACAAGCAAGAGTTGTTTTCTGGTAAGGAAAATCACTATTGTGCTCCCATTGCCATACACAGTGCAAATAGCACTGGCGTCTGTTCCCAGCAAGTACAGTGTATTGGACTGAAGAGGAGCTACTCTTCTTGTCAGTTTCCTAAGCAGAGTTGAACTAGATATGACCCGTGTGTGTAGGAAGCAAAATTCTTTTGTTCTGAGCAAGTTCACTGTTTGGACCCCATAGGAAACACAGTAGAGAAGATGTGTGCCCTATTCTCAAAAGCAGAGCGTGTTTCTTGTAAGGCGAGCTAGCGTTTGTTTCCCAGTCCTAAGTGGATTGAATCAAATGCAGTTTCTGGTCCTAAGAACAAGAGTTGTTTTCTGGTAAGAAGAGTCTCTATTGTGCTCCCATTGTGCACACAGTGGAAATAACACTCGCGTCTGTTCCCAGTACGTACAGTGTATTGGACTGAAGAGGAGCTACTGTTCTCCTCAGTTTCCTAAGCAGAGTTGAACTAGATATGGACCGTGTGTGTAGGAAGCACAGTTCTTTTGTTCTGAGCAAGCTCACTGTTCGGACCCCACAGGAAACACAGTAGAGTAGAAGAGTGCTCTTTTCTCAAAAGCAGAGTGTGTTTCTTGTAAGGCGAGCTAGCGTTTGTTTCCCAGTCCTAAATAGAGTTGAATCAAAAGCAGTTTTTGGTACTACGAGCAAGAGTTGTTTTCTGTTAAAGAAGAGTCACTATTGTGCTCCCATTGCCATACACAATACAAATAGCACTCGCGTCTGTTATCAGCAAGTACAGTGTATTGGACTGAAGAGGAGCCACTGTTCTTGTCAGTTTCCTAAGCAGAGTTGAACTAGATAAGGCACGTGTGTAGGAAGCACAGTTCTTTTGTTCTGAGCAAGCTCACTGTTCGAACCCCATTGGAAACACAGTAGAGTAGAAGAGTGCTCTTTTCTCAAAAGCAGAGTGTGTTTTTGTAAAGCGAGCTAGCGTTTGTTTCCCAGTCCTAAATGGAGTTGAATCAAATGCAGTTTTTGATACTACAAGCAAGAGTTGTTTTCTGGTAAGAAGAGTCACTCTTGCGCTCCCATTGCCACACACAGTACAAATAGCACTCACGTCTGTTCCTAGCAAGTACAGTTTATTGGACTGCAGAGGAGCTACTGTTCTTGTCAGTTTCCTAAGCAGAGATGAACTAGATATGGCCCGTGTGTGTAGGAAGCACAGTTGTTTTGTTCTGAGCAAGCTCACCTTTGGAACCCCATAGGAAACACAGTAGAGTAGAAGAGTGCACTTTTCTCAAAAGCAGAGTGTGTTTCTTGTAAGGCGAGCTAGCGTTTGTTTCCAAGTACTAAATGGAGTTGAAATACACGTGCAGTTTCTGGTCCTATGAGCTAGAGATGTTTTCTGGTAAGAGGAGTCACTATTGCGCTCCCTTTGCCATACAGAGTGCAAATAGCACTCACGTCTGTTCCCAGCAAGTACAGTGTATTGGACTGAAGAGGAGCTACTGTTCTAGTCAGTTTCCTAAGCAGAGTTGAAGTAGATATGGACCGTGTGTGTAGGAAGCACAGTTCTTTTGTTCTGAGCAAGCTCACTGTTCTGGCCCTATATGAAACACAGTAGAGTAGAAGAGTGCTCTTTTCTCAAAAGCAGAGTGTGTTTCTTGTAAGGCAAGCTTGCGTTTGTTTCCCAGTCCTAAATGGAGTTGAATCAAATGCAGTTTTTGGTCTTACGAGCAAGAGTTGTTTTCTGGTAAGAAGAGTCACTATTGCGCTCCCATTGCCATACATAGTACAAATAGCACTCGCATCTGTTCCCAGCAAGTACAGTGTATTGGACTGAAGAGGAGCTACTGTTCTTGTCAGTTTCCTAAGCAGAGTTGAACTAGATATGGCCCATGTGTGTAGGAAGCACAGTTCTTTTGTTCTGAGCAAGCGCACTGTTCGAACCCCATAGGAAACACAGTAGAGTAGAAGAGTGCTCTTTTCTCAAAAGCAGAGTGTGTTTCTTGTAAGGCGAGCTAGCTTTTGTTTTCCAGTCCTAAATGGAGTTGAATCACATGCAGTTTCAGGTCCTATGAGCCAGAGTTGTTTTCTGGTAGGAAAGTCACTATTGTGCTCCCATTGCCATACACAGTGCAAATGGCACTCGCGTCTGTTCCCAGCAAGTACAGTGTATTGGACTGAAGAGGAGCTACTGTTCTTGTCAGTTTCCTAAGCAGAGTTGAACTAGATATGACCCGTGTGTGTAGGAAGCAAAATTCTTTTGTTCTGAGCAAGCTCACTGTTTGGATCCCATAGGAAACACAGTAGAGAAGATGTGTGCCCTATTCTCAAAAGCAGAGCGTGTTTCTTGTAAGGCGAGCTAGCGTTTGTTTCCCAGTCCTAAGTGGATTGAATCAAATGCAGTTTCTGGTCCTAAGAGCAAGAGTTGTTTTCTGGTAAGAAGAGTCACTATTGTGCTCCCATTGCTGTACACAATGCAAATAGCACTCGCGTCTGTTCCCAGTTAGTACAGTGTATTGGACTGAAGAGGAGCTACTGTTCTTGTCAGTTTCCTAAGCAGAGTTGAACTAGATATGGCCCGTGTGTGTAGGAAGCACAGTTCTTTTGTTCTGAGGAAGGTCACTGTTCGAACCACATAGGAAACACAGTAGAGTAGAAGAGTGCTCTTTTCTCAAAAGCAGAGTGTGTTTCTTGTAAGGGGAGCTAGCATTTGTTTCCCACTCCTAAATGGAGTTCAAATACACATGCAGTTTCTGGTCCTACAAGCAAGAGTTGTTTTCCGGTTAGAAGAGTCACTATGGTGCTCCCTTTGCCATACACAGTGCAAACAGCCCTTGTGTCTGTTCCCAGCAAGTACAGTGTATTGGACTGAAGAGGAGCTACTGTTCTTGTCAGTTTCCTAAGCAGAGTTGAACTAGATATGGCCCGTGTGTGTAGGAAGCACAGTTCTTTCGTTCTCAGCAAGCTCACTATTCGGACCCCATAGAAAAAACAGTAGAGTAAAAGAGTGCTCTTTTCTCAAAAGCAGAGTGTGTTTCTTGTAGGGCGAGCTAGCGTTTGTTTCCCAGTGCTAAATGGAATTGAATCACATGTAGTTTCTGCTCCTACGAGCAAGAGTTTTTTCTGGTAATAAGAGTAACTATTGCGCTCCCATTGTCATACACAGGGCAAATAGCACTGGCGTCTGTTCCCAGCATGTACAGTGTATTGGACTGAAGAGGATCGACTGTTCTTGTCAGGATCCTAAGCAGAGTTGAACTAGATATGACCCGTGTGTGTAGGAAGCACAGTTATTTTGTTCTGAGCAGGCTCACTGTTTGGACCCCATAGGAAACACAGTAGAGTAGATGTGTGCCCTATTCTCAAAAGCAGAGCATGTTTCTTGTAAGGCGAGCTAGCGTTTGTTTCTCAGTCCTAAATGGAGTTGAATCACATGAAGTTTCTGGTCCTACGAGCAAGAGTTTTTTCTGGTAATAAGAGTCACTATTGCGCTCCCATTGTCATACACAGGGCAAATAGCACTGGCGTCTGTTCCCAGCTTGTACAGTGTATTGGACTGAAGAGGATCTACTGTTCTTGTCAGGATCCTAAGCAGAGTTGAACTAGATATGGCCATGTGTAGGAAGCACAGTTCTTTTGTTCTGAGCAAGCTCACTGTTCTGGCGCTATAGGAAACACAGTAGAGTAGAAGAGTGCTGTTTTCTCAAAAGCCGAGTGTGTTTCTTGTAAGGTGAGCTAGCATTTGTTTCCAAGTTCTAAATGGAGTTGAATCACATGCAGTTTTTGGTCCTACACGCACGAGTTGTTTTCTGGTAAGGAAAGTCACTGTTGCGCTCCCATTGCCATACACAGTGCAAATAGCCCTCGCATGAGTTCCCAGCAAGTACAGTGTATTGGGCTGAAGAGGAGCTAATGTTCTTGTCATTTTCCTAAGCAGAGTTGAATTAGATATGGCGCGAGTGTGTAGGAAGCACAGTTCTTTTGTTCTCAGCAAGCTCACAGTTTGGATCCCATAGAAATCACAGTAGAGTTGAAGAGTGTACTTTACTCAAGAAGAAGAGTGTGTTTCTTGTAAGGCGAGCTAGCATTTGTTTCCCAGTCCAAAATGGAGTTGAATCACATGCCGTTTCTGGTCCTATAAGCAAGAGTTGTTTTCTGGTAAGAAGAGTCACTATTGCGCTCCCATTGTCATACACAGCGCAAATAGCACTGGCTTCTGTTCCCAGCATGTACAGTGTATGGTACTGAAGAGGATCTACTGTTCTTGTCAGGATCCTAAGCAGAGTTGAACTAGATATGGCCCATGTGTGTAGGGAGCACAGTTCTTTTGTACTCAGCAAGCTCACAGTTCTGGCCCTATAGGAAACACAGTAGACTGGAAGAGTGCTCTTTCCTCAAAAGCAGAGTGTGTTTCTTGTAAGGCGAGCTAGCGTTTGTTTCCCAGTCCTAAATGGAGTTCAATCACATGCACTTTCTGGTCCTCCGAGCAAGAGTTTTTTCTGGTAAGGAAAGTCACTATTGTGCTCCCATTGCCATACACAGTTCATATAGCACTCGCGTCTGTTCCCAGCAATTACAGTGTATTGGGCTGAAGAGGAGCTACTGTTCTTGTCAGTTTCCTAAGCAGAGTTGAACTAGATATGACCCGTGTGTGTAGGAAGCACAGTTCGTTTGTTCTGAGCAAGCTCACTGTTTGGACCCCATAGGAAACACAGTAGAGTAGATGTGTGCCCTATTCTCAAAAGCAGAGTGTGTTTCTTGTAAGGCAAGCTAGCGTTTGTTTCCCAGTCCTAAGTGGGTTGAATCAAATGCAGTTTCTGGTTCTACGAGCAAGAGTTTTTTCTGGTAAGGAAAGTCACTATTGTGCTCCCATTGCCATACACAGTGCAAATAGCACTCGCGTCTGTTCCCAGCAATTACAGTGTATTGGGCTGAAGAGGAGCTACTGTTCTTGTCAGTTTCCTAAGCAGAGTTGAACTAGATATGACCCGTGTGTGTAGGAAGCACAGTTCTTTTGTTCTGAGCAAGCTCACTGTTTGGACCCCATAGGAAACACAGTAGAGAAGATGTGTGCCCTATTCTCAAAAGCAGAGGTGTTTCTTGTAAGGCGAGCTAGGGTTTGTTTCCCAGTCCTAAGTGGGTTGAATCAAATCCAGTTTAAGGTCCTAAGAGCAAGAGTTGTTTTCTGGTAAGAAGAGTCACTATTGTGCATCCTTTGCCGTACACAGTGCAAATAGCTCTCTCGTCTGTTCTTAGCAAGTACAGTGTATTGGACTGAAGAGGAGCTACTGTTCTCATCAGTTTCCTAAGCAGAGTTGAACTAGATATGGCCTGTGTGTGTACGAAGCACAGTTCTTTTGTTCTGAGCAAGCTCACTGTTCTGGCCCTATAGGAAACACAGTAGAGTAGATGAGTGCTCTTTTCTCAAAAGCAGAGTGTGTTTCTTGTAAGTCGAGCTGGCGTTTGTTTCCCAGTCCTAAATGGAGTTGAATCACATGCAGTTTCTGGTCCTATGAGCAAGACTTGTTTTGTGGTATGAAGAGTCACAATTGTGCTCCCATTGTCATACACAGTGCAAAGAGCACTCACGTCTGTTCCCAGCAAGTACAGTGTATTGGACTGAAGAGGATCTTCTGTTCTTGTCAGTTTCCTAAGCAGAATTGAACTAGATATGGCCGTGTGTGTAGGAAGCACAGTTCTTTTGTTCTGAGCAAGCTCACTGTTCTGGCGCTAAAGGAAACACAGTAGAGTAGAAGAGTGCTCTTTTCTCAAAAGCAGAGTGTGTTTCTTGTAAGGCGAGCTAGCGTTTTTTTCCCAGTCCTAAATGGAGTTCAATCCCATGCAGTTTCTGGTCCTACGAGCAAGAGTTGTTTTCTGGTAAGAAGAGTCACTATTGCGCTCCAATTGCCATACACAGTGCAAATAGCACTCGCGTCTGTTCCCACCAAGTACAGTGTATTGGACTGAAGAGGAGCTACTGTTCTTGTCAGTTTCCTAAGCAGAGTTGAACTAGATATGATCCATGTGTGTTGAAGCACAGTTCTTTTGTTCTGAGCAAGCTCACTCTTTGGACACCATAGAAAACACAGTAGAGTAGATGTGTGCCCTATTCTCAAAAGCAGAGCTTGTTTCTTGTAAGGTGAGCTAGCCTTTGTTTTCCAGTCCTAAATGGATTGAATCAAATGCAGTTTCTGGTCCTAAGAGCAAGAGTTATTTTCTGGTAAGAAGAGTCACTAATGCGCACTTATTGCCGTACACAGTGCAAATAGCACTCGCGTCATTTCCCAGCAAATACAGTGTATTGGACTGAAGAGGAGCAACTGTTCTTGTCAGTTTCCTAAGCAGAGTTGAACTAGATATGGCCCGTGTGTAGGAAGCACAGTTCTTTTGTTCTGAACAAGCTCACTGTTCGAATCCCA
Source organism: Peromyscus eremicus (assembly GCF_949786415.1). Taxonomy (NCBI): domain Eukaryota; kingdom Metazoa; phylum Chordata; class Mammalia; order Rodentia; family Cricetidae; genus Peromyscus; species Peromyscus eremicus. Next base: position 14,593 of record NW_026736888.1, on the reverse strand, counting down.
TAGGAAACACAGTAGAGTAGAAGAGTGTTCTTTTCTCAAAAGCAGAGTGAGTTTCTTGTAAAGCGAGCTAGCGTTTGTTTCCCAGTCCTAAATGGAGTTGAATCACATGCAGTTTCTGGTCCTACGAGCAAGAGTTGTTTTCTGGTAAGAAGAGTCACTATTGCGCTCCCATTGTCATACACAGGGCAAATAGCACTGGCGTCTGTTACCAGCATGTACAGTGTATTGGACTGAAGAGGATCTACTATTCTTGTCAGTTTTCTAAGCAGAGTTGAACTAGATATGGCCCGTGTGTGTAGGAAGCACAGTTCTTTTGTTCTGAGCATGCTCACTGTTCTGGCCCTACAGGAAACACAGTAGAGTAGAAGAGTGCTCTTTTCTCAAAAGCAGAGTGTGTTTCTTGTAAGGCAAGCTAGCGTTTGTTTCCCAGTCCTAAATGGAGTTGAATCATGTGCAGTTTTTGTTCCTACCAGCAAGAGTAGTTTGCTAGTAAGGAAAGTCACTATTGTGCTACCTTTGCCATACACAGTGCATATAGCACTCGAGTCTGTTTCCAGCAAGTACATTGTATTTGGCTGAAGAGGAGCTACTGTTCTTGTCAGTTTCCTAAGCAGAGTTGAACTAGATATGGCCCGTGTGTGTAGGAAGCACAGTTCTTTTGTTCTGAGCAAGCTCACTGTTCTGGCCCAATAGGAAACACAGTAGAGTAGAAGAGTGCTCTTTTATCAAAAGCAGTGTGTGTTTCTTGTAAGGCGAGCTAGCGTTTGTTTCCCAGTCCTAAATGGAGTTGAATCACATGGAGTTTCTGCTCCTGCGAGCAAGAGTTGTTTTCTGGTAAGAAGAATCACTATTGCGCTCCAATTTCCATACACAGTGCAAATACACTCACGTCTGTACCCAGCAAGTACAGTGTATTGGACTGAAGAGGAGCTACTGTTCTTGTCAGTTTCCTAAGCAGAGTTGAACTAGATATGGCCCGTGTGTATAGGAAGCACAGTTCTTTTGTTCTGAGCAAGCTCACTGTTCCAACCCCATAGGAAACACAGTAGAGTAGAAGAGTGCCGTTTTCTCAAAAGCAGAGTGTGTTTCTTGTAAGGCGAGCTAGCGTTTGTTTCCCAGTCCTAAATGGAGTTGAATCACATGCAGTTTCTGGTCCTATGAACAAGATTTTTTTTCTGTTAATAAGAAGCACTATTGCGCTCCCATTGCCATACACAGTGCATATAGCTCTGGCGTCTGTTCCCTGCATGTACAGTGTATTGGACTGAAGAGGAGCTATTGTTTTTGTTAGTTTCCTAAGCAGAGTTGAACTAGATATGGCCCCTGTGTGTAGGAAGCACAGTTCTTTTGTTCTGAGCAAGTTCACTGTTCTGGCCCTATAGGAAACACAGTAGAGTAGAAGAGTGCTCTTTTCTCAAAAGCAGAGTGTTTCTTATAAGCGAGCTAGCGTTTCTTTCCCAGTCCTAAATGGAGTTGAGTCACGTGCAGTTTCTGGTCCTATGAGCAAGAGTTGTTTTCTGGTAAGAAGAGTCACTATTGCGCTCCCATTGTCATACACAGGGCAAATAGCACTGGTGTCTGTTCCCAGCATGTGCAGTGTATTTGCCTGAAGAGGGTATACTGTTCTTGTCAGTTTCCTAAGCTGAATTTAACTAGATATGGCCGTGTGGGTAGGAAGCACACTTCTTTCATTCTGTGCAAGCTTACTGTTCTGGCCCTATGGGAAACACAGTAGAGTAGAAGAGTGCTCTTTTCTCAAAAGCAGAGTTTGTTTCTTGTAAGGCTAGCTAGTGTTTGTTTCACAGTCTTAAATGGAGTTGAATCACATGTATTTCTGATCCTAGGAGCAAGAGTTGTTTTCTGGTAAGAAGAGTCACTATTGTGCTCCCATTGTCATACACAGGGCAGATAGCACTGGCATCTGTTCCAAGCAAGTACAGTATATTGGACTGAACAGGATCTACTATTCTTGTCAGTTTCCTAAGCAGAGTTGAACTGGATATGGTCCCTGTGTGTAGGAAGCACAGTTCTTTTGTTCTGAGCAAGCTGACGGTTCTGGCCCTAAAGGAAACACAGTAGAGTAAAAGAGTGCTTTTTCCTCAAAAGCAGAGTGTGTTTCTTGTAAGGTGAGCTAGCGTTTCTTTCCCAGTCCTAAATGGAGTTGAGTTATATGCAATTTCTGGTCCTATGAGCAAGAGTTGTTTTCTGGTAAGAAGAGTCAATATTGTGCTCCCATTGTCATACACAGGGCAAATAGCACTGGCGTCGGTTCCCAGCATGTACTGTGTATTGGACAGAAGAGAATCTACTGTTCTTGTCAGGTTCCTAAGCAGAATTGAACTAGATATGGCCGTGTGTGTAGGAAGCACAGGTCTTTTGTTCTGAGCAAGCTCACTGTTCGGACCCCATAGGAAACAAAATAGAGTAGAAGAGTGCTATTTTCTCAAAAGCACATGTGTGTTTCTCGTAAGGCAAGCTAGCATTTGTTTCCCAGTCCTCAATGGAGTTGAATCACATGCAGTTTCAGGTCCTACGAGCAAGAGTTGTTTTCTGGTAAGGAAAGTCACTATTGCGCTCCCATTACCATACAGAGTGCTAATAGTACTTGCGTCTGTTCCCAACAAGTACAGTGTATTGGACTGAAGAGGAGCTACTGTTCTTGTCAGTTTCCTAAGCAGAGTTGAACCAGATATGGCCCGTGTGTAGGAAGCACAGGTCTTTTGTTCTGAGTAAGCTCACTGTTCGAACCCCGTAGGAAAAACAATTGAGTAGAAGAGTGCACTATTCTCAAAAGCATAGTGTGTTTCTTGTAAGGCGAGCTAGCGTTTGTTTCCCAGTCCTAAATGGAGTTGAATCACATGCAGTTTCTGGTCCTATGAGCAAGAGTTGTTTTCTGGTAAGAAGAGTCACTATTGCCCTCCCATTGTCATACACAGGGCAAATAGCACTGGCGTCTGTTCCCAGCATGTACAGTGTATTGGACTGAAGAGGATCTACTGTTCTTGTCAGTTTCCTAAGCAGAATTGAACTAGATACGGCCATGTGTGTAGGAAGCACAGTTCTTTTGTTCTGAGCAAGCTCACTGTTCTGGCCCTATAGGAAACACAGTAGAGTAGAAGAGTGCTCTTTTCTCAAAAGCAGAGTGTGTTTCTTGTAAGGTGAGCTAGCGTTTGTTTCCCACCCCTAAATGGAGTTGAATCACATGCAGTTTTTGATCATACGAGCAAGAGTTGTTTTCTGGTAAGGAAAGTCACTATTGCGCTCCCTTTGCCATACACAGTGCAAATAGCACTGGCGTCTGTTCCCAGCAAGTACAGTGTATTGGACTGAAGAGCAGCTACTCTTCTTGTCAGTTTTCTAAGCAGAGTTGAACGAGATATGGCCCGTGTGTGTAGGAAGCACACTTCTTTGTTCTGAGCAAGCTCACTTTTCGGACTCCATAGGAAACACAATAGAGTAGAAGAGTGCTCTTTTCTCAAAAGCAGAGTGTGTTTCTTGTAAGGCGAGCTAGCATTTCTTTCCCAGTCCTAAATGGAGTTGAATCACATGCAGTTTCTGGTCTTACGAGCAAGAGTTTTTTTTCTGGTAAGAAGAGTCACTATTGTGCTCCCATTGTCATACACAGGTCAAATAGCACTGGTGTCTGTTCCCACCATGTGCAGTGTATTTGACTGAAGAGGGTATACTGTTCTTGTCAGTTTCCTAAGCTGAATTGAACTAGATATGGCCCGTGTGTGTAGGAAGCACACTTCTTTTGTTCTGTGCAAGCTCACTGTTCTGGCCCTATAGGAAACATAGTCAAGTAGAAGAGTGCTCTTTTATCAAAAGCAGAGTGTGTTTCTGGTAAGGCGAGCTAGCTTTTATTTCCCAGTTCTAAATGGAGTTGAATCACATGCAGTTTTTGGTCCTATGAGCAAGGGTTGTTTTCTGGTAAGGAATGTCACTATTGTGCTCTCATTGCCATAAACAGTACAAATTGCACTTGTGTCTGTTCCCAGCATGTACAGTGTATTGGACTGAAGAAGAGCTACTTTTCTTCTCCGTTTCCTAAGCAGAGTTGAACTAGATATGGCTCGTGTGTGTAGGAAGTACAGTTCTTTTGTTCTGAGCAAGCTCACTGTTCTGGCCCTATATGAAACACAGTAGACTAGACGAGTGCTATTTTCTCAAAAGCAGAGTGTGTTTCTTGTAAGGTGAGCTAGCGTTTATTTCCCAGACCTAAATGGAGTTGAAATACACATGCAGTTTCTGGTCCTACGAGCAAGAGTTGTTTTCTGGTAAGAAGAATCACTATTGCGCTCCCATTGTCATACACAGGGCAAATAGCACTGGCGTCTGTTCCTAGCAAGTACAGTGTATTGGACTGAATAGGAGCTACTGTTCTTGTGAGTTTCTTAAGCAGAGTTGTACCAGATATGGCCCGTGTGTGTAGGAAGCACAGTTCTTTTGTTCTGAGCAAGCTCACTGTTTGGACGCCATAGGAAACACCGTAGAGTAGAAGAGTGCCCTTTTATCAAAAGCAGAGTGTGTTTCTTGAAAGGCGAGCTACAGTTTGTTTCCCAGTCAGAAATGGAGTTGAATCCCATGCAGTTTCTCGTCCTACAAGCAAGAGCTTTTTCTGGTAAGAAGAGTCACTATTGCGCTCCCATTGCCATACACACTGCAAATAGCACTGGCCTCTGTTCCCAGCAAGTACAGCATATTGGACTGAAGAGAATCTACTGTTCTTTTCAGTTTCCTAAGCAGAGTTGAACTAGATATGGCCCGTGTGTGTAGGAAGCACAGTTCTTTTGTTCTGAGCAAGCTCACTGTTCGGACCCCATAGGAAACACAGTAGAGTAGATGTGTGCCCTATTCTCAAAAGCAGAGTGTGTTTCTTGTAAGGCAAGCTAGCGTTTGTTTCCCAGTCCTAAGTGGGTTGAATCAAATGCAGTTTCTGGTTCTACGAGCAAGAGTTTTTTCTGGTAAGGAAAGTCACTATTGTGCTCCCATTGCCATACACAGTGCAAATAGCACTCACGTCTGTTCCCAGCAATTACAGTGTATTGGGCTGAAGAGGAGCTACTGTTCTTGTCAGTTTCCTAAGCAGAGTTGAACTAGATATGACCCGTGTGTGTAGGAAGCACAGTTCTTTTGTTCTGAGCAAGCTCACTGTTTGGACCCCATAGGAAACACAGTAGAGAAGATGTGTGCCCTATTCTCAAAAGCAGAGGTGTTTCTTGTAAGGCGAGCTAGCGTTTGTTTCCCAGTCCTAAGTGGGTTGAATCAAATCCAGTTTAAGGTCCTAAGAGCAAGAGTTGTTTTCTGGTAAGAAGAGTCACTATTGTGCATCCTTTGCCGTACACAGTGCAAATAGCTCTTTCGTCTGTTCTTAGCAAGTACAGTCTATTGGACTGAAGAGGAGCTACTGTTCTCATCAGTTTCCTAAGCAGAGTTGAACTAGATATGGCCTGTGTGTGTACGAAGCACAGTTCTTTTGTTCTGAGCAAGCTCACTGTTCTGGCCCTATAGGAAACACAGTAGAGTAGATGAGTGCTCTTTTCTCAAAAGCAGAGTGTGTTTCTTGTAAGTCGAGCTGGCGTTTGTTTCCCAGTCCTAAATGGAGTTGAATCACATGCAGTTTCTGGTCCTATGAGCAAGACTTGTTTTGTGGTATGAAGAGTCACAATTGTGCTCCCATTGTCATACACAGTGCAAAGAGCACTCACGTCTGTTCCCAGCAAGTACAGTGTATTGGACTGAAGAGGATCTTCTGTTCTTGTCAGTTTCCTAAGCAGAATTAAACTAGATATGGCCGTGTGTGTAGGAAGCACAGTTCTTTTGTTCTGAGCAAGCTCACTGTTCTGGCGCTAAAGGAAACACAGTAGAGTAGAAGAGTGCTCCTTCCTCAAAAGCAGAGTGTGTTACTTGTAAGGCGAGCTAGCATTTGTTTCCCAGTCCTTAATGGAGTTGAATCACATGCAGTTTTTGGTCCTACGAGCAAGAGTTGCTTTCTGGTAAGGAAAGTCACTATTGTGCTCCCATTGCCATACACAGTGCAAATAGCACTCGCATCTGTTGCCAGCAAGTACAGTGTATTGGAATGAAGAGGAGCTACTTCTCTTGTCAGTTTCCTAAGCAGAGTTGAACTAGATATGGCCCAGGTGTAGGAAGCACAGTTCTTCTGTTCTGAGAAAGTTCTCTGTTTGGACCCCATAGGAAACACAGTAGAGTAGAAGAGTGCTCTTTTCTCAAAAGCAGAGTGTGTTTCTTGTAAGGCGAGCTAGCGTTTTTTTCCCAGTCCTAAATGGAGTTCAATCCCATGCAGTTTCTGGTCCTACGAGCAAGAGTTGTTTTCTGGTAAGAAGAGTCACTATTGCGCTCCAATTGCCATACACAGTGCAAATAGCACTCGCGTCTGTTCCCACCAAGTACAGTGTATTGGACTGAAGAGGAGCTACTGTTCTTGTCAGTTTCCTAAGCAGAGTTGAACTAGATATGATCCATGTGTGTTGAAGCACAGTTCTTTTGTTCTGAGCAAGCTCACTCTTTGGACACCATAGAAAACACAGTAGAGTAGATGTGTGCCCTATTCTCAAAAGCAGAGCTTGTTTCTTGTAAGGTGAGCTAGCCTTTGTTTTCCAGTCCTAAATGGATTGAATCAAATGCAGTTTCTGGTCCTAAGAGCAAGAGTTATTTTCTGGTAAGAAGAGTCACTAATGCGCACTTATTGCCGTACACAGTGCAAATAGCACTCGCGTCATTTCCCAGCAAATACAGTGTATTGGACTGAAGAGGAGCAACTGTTCTTGTCAGTTTCCTAAGCAGAGTTGAACTAGATATGGCCCGTGTGTAGGAAGCACAGTTCTTTTGTTCTGAACAAGCTCACTGTTCGAACCCCATAGGAAACACAGTAGAGTAAAAGAGTGCTTTTTCCTCAAAAGCAGAGTGTGTTTCTTGTAAGGTGAGCTAGCGTTTCTTTCCCAGTCCTAAATGGAGTTGAGTTATATGCAATTTCTGGTCCTATGAGCAAGAGTTGTTTTCTGGTAAGAAGAGTCAATATTGTGCTCCCATTGTCATACACAGGGCAAATAGCACTGGCGTCGGTTCCCAGCATGTACTGTGTATTGGACAGAAGAGAATCTACTGTTCTTGTCAGGTTCCTAAGCAGAATTGAACTAGATATGGCCGTGTGTGTAGGAAGCACAGGTCTTTTGTTCTGAGCAAGCTCACTGTTCGGACCCCATAGGAAACAAAATAGAGTAGAAGAGTGCTATTTTCTCAAAAGCACATGTGTGTTTCTCGTAAGGCGAGCTAGCATTTGTTTTCCCAGTCCTCAATGGAGTTGAATCACATGCAGTTTCAGGTCCTACGAACAAGAGTTGTTTTTCTGGTAAGGAAAGTCACTATTGCGCTCCCATTACCATACAGAGTGCTAATAGTACTTGCGTCTGTTCCCAACAAGTACAGTGTATTGGACTGAAGAGGAGCTACTGTTCTTGTCAGTTTCCTAAGCAGAGTTGAACCAGATATGGCCCATGTGTAGGAAGCACAGGTCTTTTGTTCTGAGTAAGCTCACTGTTCGAACCCCGTAGGAAAAACAATTGAGTAGAAGAGTGCACTATTCTCAAAAGCATAGTGTGTTTCTTGTAAGGCGAGCTAGCGTTTGTTTCCCAGTCCTAAATGGAGTTGAATCACATGCAGTTTCTGGTCCTATGAGCAAGAGTTGTTTTCTGGTAAGAAGAGTCACTATTGCCCTCCCATTGTCATACACAGGGCAAATAGCACTGGCGTCTGTTCCCAGCATGTACAGTGTATTGGACTGAAGAGGATCTACTGTTCTTGTCAGTTTCCTAAGCAGAATTGAACTAGATACGGCCATGTGTGTAGGAAGCACAGTTCTTTTGTTCTGAGCAAGCTCACTGTTCTGGCCCTATAGGAAACACAGTAGAGTAGAAGAGTGCTCTTTTCTCAAAAGCAGAGTGTGTTTCTTGTAAGGTGAGCTAGCGTTTTGTTTCCCACCCCTAAATGGAGTTGAATCACATGCAGTTTTTGATCATACGAGCAAGAGTTGTTTTCTGGTAAGGAAAGTCACTATTGCGCTCCCTTTGCCATACACAGTGCAAATAGCACTGGCGTCTGTTCCCAGCAAGTACAGTGTATTGGACTGAAGAGCAGCTACTCTTCTTGTCAGTTTTCTAAGCAGAGTTGAACGAGATATGGCCCGTGTGTGTAGGAAGCACACTTCTTTGTTCTGAGCAAGCTCACTTTTCGGACTCCATAGGAAACACAATAGAGTAGAAGAGTGCTCTTTTCTCAAAAGCAGAGTGTGTTTCTTGTAAGGCGAGCTAGCATTTCTTTCCCAGTCCTAAATGGAGTTGAATCACATGCAGTTTCTGGTCTTACGAGCAAGAGTTTTTTTTCTGGTAAGAAGAGTCACTATTGTGCTCCCATTGTCATACACAGGTCAAATAGCACTGGTGTCTGTTCCCACCATGTGCAGTGTATTTGACTGAAGAGTGTATACTGTTCTTGTCAGTTTCCTAAGCTGAATTGAACTAGATATGGCCCGTGTGTGTAGGAAGCACACTTCTTTTGTTCTGTGCAAGCTCACTGTTCTGGCCCTATAGGAAAACATAGTCAAGTAGAAGAGTGCTCTTTTATCAAAAGCAGAGTGTGTTTCTGGTAAGGCGAGCTAGCTTTTATTTCCCAGTTCTAAATGGAGTTGAATCACATGCAGTTTTTTGGTCCTATGAGCAAGGGTTGTTTTCTGGTAAGGAATGTCACTATTGTGCTCTCATTGCCATAAACAGTACAAATTGCACTTGTGTCTGTTTCCCAGCATGTACAGTGTATTGGACTGAAGAAGAGCTACTTTTCTTCTCCGTTTTCCTAAGCAGAGTTGAACTAGATATGGCTCGTGTGTGTAGGAAGTACAGTTCTTTTGTTCTGAGCAAGCTCACTGTTCTGGCCCTATATGAAACACAGTAGACTAGACGAGTGCTATTTTCTCAAAAGCAGAGTGTGTTTCTTGTAAGGTGAGCTAGCGTTTATTTCCCAGACCTAAATGGAGTTGAAATACACATGCAGTTTCTGGTCCTACGAGCAAGAGTTGTTTTCTGGTAAGAAGAATCACTATTGCGCTCCCATTGTCATACACAGGGCAAATAGCACTGGCGTCTGTTCCTAGCAAGTACAGTGTATTGGACTGAATAGGAGCTACTGTTCTTGTGAGTTTCTTAAGCAGAGTTGTACCAGATATGGCCCGTGTGTGTAGGAAGCACAGTTCTTTTGTTCTGAGCAAGCTCACTGTTTGGACGCCATAGGAAACACCGTAGAGTAGAAGAGTGCCCTTTTATCAAAAGCAGAGTGTGTTTCTTGAAAGGCGAGCTACAGTTTGTTTCCCAGTCAGAAATGGAGTTGAATCCCATGCAGTTTCTCGTCCTACAAGCAAGAGCTTTTTCTGGTAAGAAGAGTCACTATTGCGCTCCCATTGCCATACACACTGCAAATAGCACTGGGCCTCTGTTCCCAGCAAGTACAGCATATTGGACTGAAGAGAATCTACTGTTCTTTTTCAGTTTCCTAAGCAGAGTTGAACTAGATATGGCCCGTGTGTGTAGGAAGCACAGTTCTTTTGTTCTGAGCAAGCTCACTGTTCGGACCCCATAGGAAACACAGTAGAGTAGATGTGTGCCCTATTCTCAAAAGCAGAGTGTGTTTCTTGTAAGGCAAGCTAGCGTTTGTTTCCCAGTCCTAAGTGGGTTGAATCAAATGCAGTTTCTGGTTCTACGAGCAAGAGTTTTTTCTGGTAAGGAAAGTCACTATTGTGCTCCCATTGCCATACACAGTGCAAATAGCACTCACGTCTGTTCCCAGCAATTACAGTGTATTGGGCTGAAGAGGAGCTACTGTTCTTGTCAGTTTCCTAAGCAGAGTTGAACTAGATATGACCCGTGTGTGTAGGAAGCACAGTTCTTTTGTTCTGAGCAAGCTCACTGTTTGGACCCCATAGGAAACACAGTAGAGAAGATGTGTGCCCTATTCTCAAAAGCAGAGGTGTTTCTTGTAAGGCGAGCTAGCGTTTGTTTCCCAGTCCTAAGTGGGTTGAATCAAATCCAGTTTAAGGTCCTAAGAGCAAGAGTTGTTTTCTGGTAAGAAGAGTCACTATTGTGCATCCTTTGCCGTACACAGTGCAAATAGCTCTTTCGTCTGTTCTTAGCAAGTACAGTCTATTGGACTGAAGAGGAGCTACTGTTCTCATCAGTTTCCTAAGCAGAGTTGAACTAGATATGGCCTGTGTGTGTACGAAGCACAGTTCTTTTGTTCTGAGCAAGCTCACTGTTCTGGCCCTATAGGAAAACACAGTAGAGTAGATGAGTGCTCTTTTCTCAAAAGCAGAGTGTGTTTCTTGTAAGTCGAGCTGGCGTTTGTTTCCCAGTCCTAAATGGAGTTGAATCACATGCAGTTTCTGGTCCTATGAGCAAGACTTGTTTTGTGGTATGAAGAGTCACAATTGTGCTCCCATTGTCATACACAGTGCAAAGAGCACTCACGTCTGTTCCCAGCAAGTACAGTGTATTGGACTGAAGAGGATCTTCTGTTCTTGTCAGTTTCCTAAGCAGAATTAAACTAGATATGGCCGTGTGTGTAGGAAGCACAGTTCTTTTGTTCTGAGCAAGCTCACTGTTCTGGCGCTAAAGGAAACACAGTAGAGTAGAAGAGTGCTCCTTCCTCAAAAGCAGAGTGTGTTACTTGTAAGGCGAGCTAGCATTTGTTTCCCAGTCCTTAATGGAGTTGAATCACATGCAGTTTTTGGTCCTACGAGCAAGAGTTGCTTTCTGGTAAGGAAAGTCACTATTGTGCTCCCATTGCCATACACAGTGCAAATAGCACTCGCATCTGTTGCCAGCAAGTACAGTGTATTGGAATGAAGAGGAGCTACTTCTCTTGTCAGTTTCCTAAGCAGAGTTGAACTAGATATGGCCCAGGTGTAGGAAGCACAGTTCTTCTGTTCTGAGAAAGTTCTCTGTTTGGACCCCATAGGAAACACAGTAGAGTAGAAGAGTGCTCTTTTCTCAAAAGCAGAGTGTGTTTCTTGTAAGGCGAGCTAGCGTTTTTTTTCCCAGTCCTAAATGGAGTTTCAATCCCATGCAGTTTCTGGTCCTACGAGCAAGAGTTGTTTTCTGGTAAGAAGAGTCACTATTGCGCTCCAATTGCCATACACAGTGCAAATAGCACTCGCGTCTGTTCCCACCAAGTACAGTGTATTGGACTGAAGAGGAGCTACTGTTCTTGTCAGTTTCCTAAGCAGAGTTGAACTAGATATGATCCATGTGTGTTGAAGCACAGTTCTTTTGTTCTGAGCAAGCTCACTCTTTGGACACCATAGAAAACACAGTAGAGTAGATGTGTGCCCTATTCTCAAAAGCAGAGCTTGTTTCTTGTAAGGTGAGCTAGCCTTTGTTTTCCAGTCCTAAATGGATTGAATCAAATGCAGTTTCTGGTCCTAAGAGCAAGAGTTATTTTCTGGTAAGAAGAGTCACTAATGCGCACTTATTGCCGTACACAGTGCAAATAGCACTCGCGTCATTTCCCAGCAAATACAGTGTATTGGACTGAAGAGGAGCAACTGTTCTTGTCAGTTTCCTAAGCAGAGTTGAACTAGATATGGCCCGTGTGTAGGAAGCACAGTTCTTTTGTTCTGAACAAGCTCACTGTTCGAACCCCATAGGAAACACAGTAGAGTAAAAGAGTGCTTTTTCCTCAAAAGCAGAGTGTGTTTCTTGTAAGGTGAGCTAGCGTTTCTTTCCCAGTCCTAAATGGAGTTGAGTTATATGCAATTTCTGGTCCTATGAGCAAGAGTTGTTTTCTGGTAAGAAGAGTCAATATTGTGCTCCCATTGTCATACACAGGGCAAATAGCACTGGCGTCGGTTCCCAGCATGTACTGTGTATTGGACAGAAGAGAATCTACTGTTCTTGTCAGGTTCCTAAGCAGAATTGAACTAGATATGGCCGTGTGTGTAGGAAGCACAGGTCTTTTGTTCTGAGCAAGCTCACTGTTCGGACCCCATAGGAAACAAAATAGAGTAGAAGAGTGCTATTTTCTCAAAAGCACATGTGTGTTTCTCGTAAGGCGAGCTAGCATTTGTTTCCCAGTCCTCAATGGAGTTGAATCACATGCAGTTTCAGGTCCTACGAACAAGAGTTGTTTTCTGGTAAGGAAAGTCACTATTGCGCTCCCATTACCATACAGAGTGCTAATAGTACTTGCGTCTGTTCCCAACAAGTACAGTGTATTGGACTGAAGAGGAGCTACTGTTCTTGTCAGTTTCCTAAGCAGAGTTGAACCAGATATGGCCCATGTGTAGGAAGCACAGGTCCTTTTGTTCTGAGTAAGCTCACTGTTCGAACCCCGTAGGAAAAACAATTGAGTAGAAGAGTGCACTATTCTCAAAAGCATAGTGTGTTTCTTGTAAGGCGAGCTAGCGTTTGTTTCCCAGTCCTAAATGGAGTTGAATCACATGCAGTTTCTGGTCCTATGAGCAAGAGTTGTTTTCTGGTAAGAAGAGTCACTATTGCCCTCCCATTGTCATACACAGGGCAAATAGCACTGGCGTCTGTTCCCAGCATGTACAGTGTATTGGACTGAAGAGGATCTACTGTTCTTGTCAGTTTCCTAAGCAGAATTGAACTAGATACGGCCATGTGTGTAGGAAGCACAGTTCTTTTGTTTCTGAGCAAGCTCACTGTTTCTGGCCCTATAGGAAACACAGTAGAGTAGAAGAGTGCTCTTTTCTCAAAAGCAGAGTGTGTTTCTTGTAAGGTGAGCTAGCGTTTGTTTCCCACCCCTAAATGGAGTTGAATCACATGCAGTTTTTGATCATACGAGCAAGAGTTGTTTTCTGGTAAGGAAAGTCACTATTGCGCTCCCTTTGCCATACACAGTGCAAATAGCACTGGCGTCTGTTCCCAGCAAGTACAGTGTATTGGACTGAAGAGCAGCTACTCTTCTTGTCAGTTTTCTAAGCAGAGTTGAACGAGATATGGCCCGTGTGTGTAGGAAGCACACTTCTTTGTTCTGAGCAAGCTCACTTTTCGGACTCCATAGGAAACACAATAGAGTAGAAGAGTGCTCTTTTCTCAAAAGCAGAGTGTGTTTCTTGTAAGGCGAGCTAGCATTTCTTTCCCAGTCCTAAATGGAGTTGAATCACATGCAGTTTCTGGTCTTACGAGCAAGAGTTTTTTTTCTGGTAAGAAGAGTCACTATTGTGCTCCCATTGTCATACACAGGTCAAATAGCACTGGTGTCTGTTCCCACCATGTGCAGTGTATTTGACTGAAGAGTGTATACTGTTCTTGTCAGTTTTCCTAAGCTGAATTGAACTAGATATGGCCCGTGTGTGTAGGAAGCACACTTCTTTTGTTCTGTGCAAGCTCACTGTTCTGGCCCTATAGGAAACATAGTCAAGTAGAAGAGTGCTCTTTTATCAAAGCAGAGTGTGTTTCTGGTAAGGCGAGCTAGCTTTTATTTCCCAGTTCTAAATGGAGTTGAATCACATGCAGTTTTTGGTCCTATGAGCAAGGGTTGTTTTTCTGGTAAGGAATGTCACTATTGTGCTCTCATTGCCATAAACAGTACAAATTGCACTTGTGTCTGTTCCCAGCATGTACAGTGTATTGGACTGAAGAAGAGCTACTTTTCTTCTCCGTTTCCTAAGCAGAGTTGAACTAGATATGGCTCGTGTGTGTAGGAAGTACAGTTCTTTTTGTTCTGAGCAAGCTCACTGTTCTGGCCCTATATGAAACACAGTAGACTAGACGAGTGCTATTTTCTCAAAAGCAGAGTGTGTTTCTTGTAAGGTGAGCTAGCGTTTATTTCCCAGACCTAAATGGAGTTGAAATACACATGCAGTTTCTGGTCCTACGAGCAAGAGTTGTTTTCTGGTAAGAAGAATCACTATTGCGCTCCCATTGTCATACACAGGGCAAATAGCACTGGCGTCTGTTCCTAGCAAGTACAGTGTATTGGACTGAATAGGAGCTACTGTTCTTGTGAGTTTCTTAAGCAGAGTTGTACCAGATATGGCCCGTGTGTGTAGGAAGCACAGTTCTTTTGTTCTGAGCAAGCTCACTGTTTGGACGCCATAGGAAACACCGTAGAGTAGAAGAGTGCCCTTTTATCAAAAGCAGAGTGTGTTTCTTGAAAGGCGAGCTACAGTTTGAGTTGAATCCCATGCAGTTTCTCGTCCTACAAGCAAGAGCTTTTTCTGGTAAGAAGATCACTATTGCGCTCCCATTGCCATACACACTGCAAATAGCACTGCCTCTGTTCCCAGCAAGTACAGCATATTGGACTGAAGAGAATCTACTGTTCTTTCAGTTTCCTAAGCAGAGTTGAACTAGATATGGCCCGTGTGTGTAGGAAGCACAGTTCTTTTGTTCTGAGCAAGCTCACTGTTCGGACCCCATAGGAAACACAGTAGAGTAGATGTGTGCCCTATTCTCAAAAGCAGAGTGTGTTTCTTGTAAGGCAAGCTAGCGTTTGTTTCCCAGTCCTAAGTGGGTTGAATCAAATGCAGTTTCTGGTTCTACGAGCAAGAGTTTTTTCT